>NC_133125.1:54182082-54485112 GCF_048418815.1 Hemitrygon akajei
AATGAAACTGCCTTTGACTACTAATATACCGAGAGTGGAGTTGCCTGTCTGCCTAGTTTAGGAAAACGAGGAAAACTCTTGAGTGAGGACAGAGTAGTATCTTTTATTATGAGTGGGGTTTATAAAGAATCAAGGGGCAGCACTGCATGCTGAGTGCGTGTCATCTTGGGCACACGTGCCATAGGTTTGCGATCACTGCCTTTATACCTTTAAAATCTAATTAACAATGTTCTTTCCTTTGAGTTAGCAGAGCATAAAGTTGATTCTTTATCAAGGAGAGGCTCGTTCTACCTCTAAGTTTGGAATGTTGATCTTCCTGGGTTGCAAAAATGAGAAAAAAATCATAAGTATTTGGCAAAATGTGTCACCTTACCCTGTGGTCTGGAATAGGGGCCTAGTAATGATATTTTTAAAAGGCAAGCTGTTGTGACTGGGGTTAGAATGGAATTGTTGATGCCTCTGTCTTCCAAGCTGCAGATATTCATTCTTTGAGTTGAGATCTTGCCAACAAAACAGCTTGGAGATGAAGTAGTATGTAAATGGAGGAATGGGCTTGGCTAGAATTGTGAAGTATATTTGTAGTCTGCAGTCTTTAAGTGTGACTTCAACCTCTTTTTCCAGATGAAATTAATTGCAGTCCATCAGAGTTCACTTGTGCTAATCACAGATGCATTTCCAAGGAATTTGCATGTAATGGTGAAGATGACTGTGGTGACAGAAGTGATGAAGAAGGCTGCTCTTCACCAGTCTGTGGCCCACATGAGTTCCGGTGCCTTAATTCTTCAGAGTGTATATCCCTGAATTGGGTATGTGACCACAGTGTTGACTGTATTGACCAATCTGATGAATCTCCACCTACCTGTGGTCACACAGAAGCTCCATTTGTCACTTGTCCTCCAAATGAATTCCAGTGTGGTTCAGGTGAATGCATCCATTTCCAATGGTACTGTGATGGGGATACTGACTGCAATGATGGAAGCGATGAAGCCAGCTGTCGTAAGTGACTTTTCTACATTTGTCCTGATGCATATTGCCTTTGCCACAAAGTGGAAATATTAAAAATTATCACCAAATATGTACACCTGGATTATTTGTGGAACAGTCATGTGTAAAACTCATTTCAAGTGTGCAAGCCTTGCACGTTGCCAATCCTCTGTTTTTTATCAGATGGTTACACAGGGTGAAGACTTCATGCAGGTGAGATTCTGTGCCGTCCTAGAGATCATACAAAGAAATGTCAGTCAGGTACTTGAAAAAGAAAAGCCCCCAATTTGGAAACGGGGTGGGGGGGGGGGGTGTCCATGATGTCTAGTTTTGCTCCATTTCCAGGAAAAGGGTCATTGGGCTAAAATTTTTCACTGGCCTCTAATTAGCAAATTGATTATTCAGTAGAGTTTTGACCTGCTTTAGAGTAACCAAGTTTACTTGAAATGCCACGTGATATAATTGCATATTCATGCACCGTACATTATTCGTCAAGTCTTAGCGGATGATTTCCAGTCCTTATAGACTCTTGAATTGCAGTCATAAGCAGTGTTGTTCAGTAGCCCAGTATGGAACATATCACAGGGTTGTGAGCCCCCCGATTCCAGTTTGCAAATGGTCAATACATGATGTATAAAAGCAGAAATGAGAATGATTAACTTGTATGTCTAGCACCAGAGGGAATGCATTTGGTTGAGAGGGGAGAAGGTCTAAGGTCTGTGGTGCATGTATATTTTACATGGTGGTGGGTGTCTGGAATGCACTGTCTGGTGGCTGATGGTGGTGGCTAATTGGATAGCATTCAAGATGCTCTTAGACATAGGATTGTGTTGGAAAAGGAGAGATATGGACAGTATGCAGGCAGAAGGGATTAGTTTTGTTGGGTATTTGATTTCTAATCAGGGTTAACATTGTGAGCAGATTGGCCTATCCTCGTGCTGTCAGTTCTATATTTTAACTATGCCTGAAAGCAAACATAGGCATCTTTTCCTTGTATTATCAATTTGTGTGGGCCATGGCTTCAATGCAATACTAGCTTGAATCTTGCTGGTGATCACCATTGTTCTTAAAGTGCTTGTACTCAGCCATTTGCAGGAAAGTCTAAGCTTGCAACGTAACTCACATTTCTCTATTGTTGGACTCCAGGTGGAACAGATATAAACAGAGAACAGTATACAAAGGAAGAGGTCCTTTAGCTCACAGTCATAGCCTAGACCTGAGATCCCACTGAAATGTGGGGTTTCCTAGCTAGTGGATTGGAAAGCAAAGGAGAAAGCAAGTTTAGATAACATTGGAACAATATCACTTCAGTTTCACAGCTCCGATATAGAAACGCCAGATACTGTAATATCTTAAATCTAAAAAATAACTTTGGCTGGAAGTGAAATTCCATCCCCAGATTGCCTTCAGAAAATTTAGTGTTCTGGGACAGGCCCTGTGCTCTATACTACCAGAGGTCCTCAGGGCCCATTTAGCAGTCTGCAGCAGGACAGTATGCTGAGGAGAGGTATAACTGACACGCAGTAGGCTGGTATAAGTGATAGCAAATGCTATGAGAAAGTTGGATTGGATTTCCCTTGTACGGGACCCCTTAACGTGTTGCTACTTGCAATTGTACGTAAATTCTAATACTATTTAGAAATCATGACAAGTGCAAGCTGTTAATGGCAGGAAGGAAATGGCATTCAGAGCTTCTGGTAGAATGAGCTAAGTGTCTCATTAGCTACAATGGATTTAAATTTTGACTCCAGAATGCCATAAGGGGGGTTTAAGTGAAGAAAATTCTAGATACAGGGTGGCATGGTAGCGTAGTGTTACGAGTGTTAAACTTCAACAGTTGTGGTCAGCTAAGCACGTGGAGAATCTATATTTACTGACAAGTACCTTCATAGGCTCAGTTTAGAAAGCACATGAACTTGCAAAAGTATGTTACCTGTGTGCACACCCACTATGTTTCCCTGGCCCACCAGGAACAAAGAATAGAAAAGGTAGTGGCCGGGAAAAGGAGTCTATGCTGGTGAAGTGTTATTCTTGATCGCAATGTAAACTCCACATTTCTGACACAGGGTGACCACTTCTGCGGTGGTTGGTCTCCACAGAGTTGTTATTGCCTTTGCACCCAAAAATCCTCCACTCTTATTCTTTCCCTTATCAAATCGATTTGTTATCTTTGCATTTTGTTGTCTCAAGCTCATCTGACAGGCCGATGTCAGCTTCTCATTGGACGTGGCCCAAGGGTACGAGCAGTATGGCTTTATGGCTCCCTCCTTCAGCCTAGGTAATGTTGTTGGTTCTTCCCATCTCAGAATGATTGAAACCAATTCAACCACTGGGCCCAGTCGAGCAGATCACAGGCTACTCCTTCTACAAGCTTGCAGTTTTACATAATGAAGAGCTTTTTATCTGAAAATGGTCTCAGATTTAGAAGACCATGAGCAGAAACTCCTGTGTGCACATTAAACTGCTCTGATTAAATTATCCCTGAGCAAGAATCAGTTCAGCAAACGTATCACAAAATGGCAGCAAGAACAATCTGTCAAAATGGCTGCCTCCATTCCTTCAATCGCATGGCAAGAACAAAGACTTTTGCTTTGGCTGTTTCCACAGCCATTGCCTCATTCCTATTTACTATTTGTAGATTTTAGTTCTTTCTGGCTAACAATAGGAGTTAATTGTGCCAGTGACCCAGATTCCATTTCACCGCTGTCTGTAAGTAATCTGTGCATCCTCCCCATTACCACATAGGTTTCCTTGCAAATTACAAAGACATGTGGGATAGTAGGTTAATTGATCACATGGGTGTAAATGGGCGATGCAGGCTCGTTGGGCTGGAAGGGCCTGTTACTGTGCTGTTTCTCTAAATAAATAAAAAGAAATAAAATAAACTTATACAGATTTTTAAATTTTGCCCATATAATCATAAGGTAAGCAATTCTGCAGTTTGAGCAAAAGTGTTGATTGGATGGCATGGCAAATAGTCAACTTTGATAAATTGGAAGAGCAGACTTGTGGTTGTAATACATGATTATGGTTTCCTCTTTCTCCAGCTCCCCGGACCTGCAGACCAGATCACTTTGAATGTAGCGATGGTAAATGTATCACTGGAAGTAGTCGATGTAATGGAATTACTGATTGTGCTGATGGTAGTGATGAACTCACATGTGAAAAGGGTGAGTGCTTAATTATACTGTCTCACAGACCTCAGGAACTTGAAGCATTCAAACTGCTTGTACTTTTGTTTTGATAGCTGAGGGGTGTGCGGGGCCCATGGACTTCAAGTGTCAAAGTGGAGAATGCATAAAGATTGTGCAAGTCTGTGATAAACATCAGGACTGCAAAGATTGGAGTGACGAACTGTTGGGAAAATGTAGTAAGTACATTTGGCAGAATGCTGGAGGTTAATCTGACCCAAGTTTGGTCTTTTTATTTAAATAGAGTTAGGAGCTTTTAACCTTCCCCCGTAACTGGAATCAAATAAAACAATTTGTCAGTTGTATTGCTTTCACGGGGTCTTGGAGAGGATTGCATTTGGCTCCACCGTTGTAACGAAGTGACTAATCCAGTCATTACGTCTATATGGAGAAACTGGAAATGCTGTTTCCTGATGGGATAATGTTGCAATACAGCCAATATTTAGTGGCTTTCTGTCCTTCCTCACTTTCATCCCTGAAGGAAGATCAATAATGCCAACAATAGTCCTTCAGGATTTATCAACATTAACTTCAGTAATGATCTTCAAATATTGTATTGTTTTAATCACAAACTGATTTAAAAACAAGAAATCAGTTTTGTTTTTCATCAAAGCATATCCTGCTTGAGCTTCGTATCTGATGAAATTATGTCCATTATTGGTATTATCGAGTGGTAAATAGTACCTCAAAGGACAATACTTTGTGTAAGTACTCGATGCTTGCATCAGATTGCTACAGGGACTTTTAAAGTCTGAAGATTACTTGAGGTTGTTCTACATGTTGTTTCTGAAAGTCTTGGAATAAGTTTAAAATTGAGTGAAAGCCCAGGGGAATATTGGAAAATGTTCTCGCCTTCACATGTAAACAAAATGTATTTCAGCTGATTTGATCCTGTGGATGAACCATTCCCAAATGGCTAACATGCCATAATCAGTACTTTACCCAACAGCTAAATTTCACCTTTTACCTTCCCTCCAACGGAATAGTTCTGTTAGAGTACCCATGTGGATGAAGCAGCTTTAATCCAGCTCTGGCTTGGTTTTCTGCAGTCTTACCAGGTTTGAGTCCCACATGAAATGAACAGGGTAGCATCAAATCAGTTTTGAGAGAAAGTGCTTGCACTTAACCACCTTCAGTTGATACTAAATTCTTAACCACAAGGATATCAATACACAAAATGTTAAATTCTATTAAGTGATGGTCTTTAGTGTTAATGGATATTAATGATTTTGCAGTTTGATGTTCTTTTCAATTTTAGGAATAGTTAACTTAAAATAAAATCTGAGAATGGCATAGTTGGGTAATGTGTAAGTTGAACTTGAGCACATCTTTGAAAACTTGGAAATTCCTTGCAAGTATTTTGTGGATCGAATTTCTAAAGGTGCATACAGTCAAACAGTAGTTCTGACTTTGCTGTGTGAGAATCAATTGGAATAATGCGACTTGTACAGATACAAGATTTTTGCATCGGAATTTCATCCATTCTTGCAATTCTGGTTTGGGAGTAATCCTAAATGGAGTTCCCACTTCTTATTCCCTCCAAATGTGAATGAGTGCTTGTCAAACAATGGAGGTTGTTCGCACATCTGTCAGGACCTTGTCTTTGGCTATGAATGCGATTGCCCTTTTGGTTTTGAATTGGTTGGTATGACATGTAAAGGTAAGTTAGACTGTTTTGTTTATAGTATATAAGGGAAGATAATTAAGATAATGTAATTTATTTTTAGATATCGATGAATGCAAGTATCCTGAAACTTGCAGTCAACTTTGTATTAACTGGGATGGAAGCTACAAGTGTGAATGTTATGAAGGATATTATATGGATCCAGCTAATTTGGTTTGCAAGTCAATAGGTGAATTTACTTTTTAAATGGTATAGCTGGATATAGATGTTTTGACTGACCTCTGCCATAGATGATTGATTACAGATTATCAGGCAACATATTTGGATTCATGAAGCTGTTCATTCTGAAGGCATGGTAAAAATAGTCATATGTCTCCAGTCCAGGTTTTGTCATGAGTATTGTTTGTCCCATTAATCAGGCATCACCATTCTATTTGTGCCTGAGTCATGTTGAAAGTTTGAGGCTTTCCAGGAACACAATGTTGATTAATATCCGACATAAACAAAAGATTCTGCATGTGCTGTAACTCCAGGGAGGGAGGGAGGAGAGGGGAGAGGGAATGCTAGACAATGCTGGAGGAACTCAGCAGGTCAGGCTGTCAACATTTCAGGCTGAGACCCATCATTGGGGCTGGAGAGGAAGGGAGAGAAGCCAGAATAAGCTATGGGGAGAGGAAGGAGTACAAGTTGTCAGGTGATAGGTGAAGCCAGGTGGGTAGGGAAGGGGGAGATGAAGTGAGAAGCTGGGAAGTGATAGAAAAGGTAAAGGTCTGAAGAGGACTGATAGGAGAGAAGAGTTGACCTTGGGAGAAAGGGAAAGAGGAGGGACACCAGAGGTAGGTGTTTGGCAGGTGAGGAGAAGGGAAGGGCTAAGAGGGGAGCCAGAATGGGGAATGGAACAGAGAGAAGGGGGAGAAGACAAAATTACCTGAAGTTAGACAATTCAATGTTCATGCCATCAGGTTGGAACTTCCCCAGGTGGAATATGAGGTTTTGTTCCTCAAATGTGGTGGTGGCCTCATTCCAGCAGTAGAGGAGGCCATGGACCGACATGCTGGAAGGAGAATGGGAAGTAGAATTAAAATGTATGGCTACTGGGAAACCCTGCATGTTGTAGCAGAAGGAGCAGATGTTAGCAAGCAAACTTGCTTTGCAAATACATGCTTTCAAGTTTCCAATGGAATGCTCTGCATAATGTAGCACTTCCTTCAGTCTGGGACTTCAAATTCTCCCTTGCTAGCTGCCGCACTGTATGCTTTCAAAGGGAGCATGGCTGCTGGTCTGTCAGGATGCTTTGTAATGAAAGCAATTGTTTAGTTTAGAGAGAACAGATGTATTCTAGAAACAAAAGTGGGAACGTGTAACTTTGCACCAACTCTTCCTATTCATGAACTTTCTATTTACGGCTAAACTGTAGCCTAACAGGTTGTAAGATTGGGTGTTGTGTAATAAACCAGGTTTTATTAGGGGGCTTAACGTAATGGAAGCCGCGATCATAATATGATTGAATTCATACTGCAATTTGAGAGGAAGAAACATAGCTCGCATGTATCTGTATCGCAATGGAATAAAGGGAATTACAGAGGCATAGAGAAGAGCTTGCCCAGGAGGATACTGGCAGAGATGATGGAGGATCAGAGATGGCTGAAGTATCTGGGAATAGTTCACAAGGTGTAGGATTGATTTGTCCTACAGAGGAAGAAGTTCTCAAATGGCAGGGGTAGGCGACCGTAGCTAACAAAGGAGGTTAAGGACTATATAAAAGCCAAGAAAAGGGCATATAAAGTAGCAAAAGTGAGTGGAAAGTTGGATGATTGGGAGGCTTTTAAAATCCAACAAAAGGCAACTTAAAAAAAGCTAAAAGAAGGGAAAGATGAAATATGAGGGCAGACTATCCAATAATGTAAAGCAGAATACCAGAAATTTTTCAGTTATATAAAGAGTAAAAGGGAGGTGAGAGTTGATATTGGACCACTGGAAAGTGATGCTGGTGAGGTAAAATGGGGAACAAAGAAATGGCAGATGAACTTAATGGGTACTTTGCATCTGCTTTTACTGTGGAAGACACTAGCAGTGTGCCAGACGTCCGTGAGTGTCAGGGAGCAGGAGGGAGTGCCATTGCTATTGTAAAGAAAAAGTGTTAGGCAAACTGATAGGGCTTAAGGTGGATAAGTCACCTGGGCCAGATGGACTACATCCCAGATTCCTAAAAGGAAGAGATAATGATTGCATTGGTCATGATCTTCCAAGAATCACTTGATCCTGATGTGGCCCTGGAGGACTGGAAGATTGCAAATGTCACTCCATTCTTTAAGAAGGGAGGAAGGCAAAAGAAAGGAAATTATGGGTCAGTTAGCCTAACCTCAGAGGTTGGGAAATTGTTGGGGTCTATAATTAAGGATGAGGTTTTGAGGTACCTGGAGACTAATGATGAAATAAGTCAAAGTCGGCATGATTTCTGTAAAGGGAAATCTTGCCTAACAAATCTGTTGGAGTTCTTTGAGGACGTATCATGCAGGGTGGACAAAGGAGAGGTAGTGGATGTTATTTTCTTGGATTTTCAGAAGGCGTTAGATAAGGTTTGATGAGGCTGCTGAACAAGATAAGATCCTATGGCATTACAGGAAAGATACTGGCAAGGATAGCAGAATGGCTGACAGGCAGGAGGCAGCGAGTGGGAATAAAAGGGGCCTTTTCTCTTTGGCTGCCGGTGATTAGTGGTGTTCCTCAGAGGTCAGTATTGGGACCACTGCTTTTCACATTGTTTGCCAATGATTTAGAAAATGGAATTAATGGTTTTGTGGCAAAGTCTGTAGATGATACGAAGATAGGTGGAGTGGTAGATAGTGCTGAGGAAGCAATGTGATTGCAGCAGGACTTAGACAAATTGGAAGAATGGGCAAAAAGTGGCAGATGGAATACAGTGTTGGGAAATGTATGATAATGAATTTTGATAAAAGGAACAGTAGTGTGAACTATTATCTAAATGGGGAGAAGGTTCAAATATCAGAGGTGCAGAGGGATGAGTTAACATGCAAGAATCCCAGAAAGTTAATTTACAGGTTGAGTCTGTGATAAAGAAGGCAAATGCAATGTTAGCATTTATTTCAAGGGGAATAGAATATAAAAGCAAGGAGATAATGCTGAATCTTTACAAGACATCAGTCAGGCCGCACTTGGAGTGTTGTCAACAGTTTTGGGTCCCATATCTCAGAAAGGATGTGTTATCATTGGAGAGAGTCCAGAGGAGGTTCACAAGGATGATTCCAGGAATGGAGGGGTTAATGTATGAGGAGCATTTGGCAGCTTTGGGCCTGTACGCACTGGAGTTTAGAAGATGCAGGGGGAACCTACCGAATGTTGAAAGGACTAGATAGGGTGGATGTGGAGAGGATGTTCCCTATGGTGGGGGTATCCAGAACTAGATGGCGACACCTCAAAATAAAGGGTTGCCCCTCAAGATCAGAGGTAAGGAGGAATATTTTTAGCCAGAGAGTAGTAAATCTATGGAATGCTCTGCCACAGACTATGGTGGAAGCCAAGTTCGTGTGTATATTTAAGGTGGAAGTTGACTGCTTCCTGATCGGTCAAGGCATCAAAGGATATGCTGAGAAGGCAGGTATATGGGGTTAAGTGGGATCCAGGATCAGCCATGATGGAATGGAGGAAAAGACTCAATGGGCTGAATGGCCTAATTCTGCTCTTGTGTCCAAAGAAAACCTGTGCTAATTTTCCTCTGACCCTTTCCTTCTGTTAATTTCCAAGAAGAACTCCGTTGGGGGGGAGGGGGGTGAATAGAGGCCTGCAAATGTCAGTGGAGTTTTCATTGGCCTCTGTTTGCTAAAGCTGTACAAATTCATCTTGATATAAGAAATGCACTTAAGTTTGATTCCATTTCAAAAATTTGCTCCAGTTGTGTACTGCACACTAGACCTGCATAACTATGTAATAATGAAAGGAAACTGTCTTTGCAGCTTGATGACCGTTTGCAATTTCTTCTAAATCTTACAGGAAAGGAGTCTTTCTTGATCTTCACGAATCACCATGATATCAGGAGGCTTGGGCTGCATCACCAGGAGTACACCCACTTACCTCTGCAGCCAGGAAATGCGATCGCAGTGGATGCTGATGTTGCAGAGCAGAGAATCTTCTGGGTTGACCTGGCACAGCAAATTATTCTTGGGTAACTATTTTGCATTGATTTCAAATAATTTTGCTTAAATGTTTGCATGTTTGTTAACTGCAGGAAGATTTAACCTCCCAAAATCTGCAGTAAGTAGGTTTTAAATAAAACTTCGCTTTAAATTGTTTTAATTTAATTATTTTTTTCTTTTAAATTTAAATTGTTTACATCGTTAAATTTACTTATTTCCTGCCTGTTATGATGCCTGTCAAATATGGGATGTATTAATCGTTCTACCTGGTTACAAAACAATCCTTAACAAAAAAATCACTGAGTGAGAAGCTAATCATCAATTCAGTCTAATGTCTGAGAATGAAAGTAGATTGAAATGCACACAGTAAAACTCCCATCTTCTAATTTACCAATTGACTCAAAGAGTTTCTTGGCTACTGGTTTTGCCAACTTTGTGAATGGTTTGGATATTAATTTTAAGTCCATAAATCAACTTGCTTTGGTTTAAAGATGGGTTCAAATTCCATTTCCTGATATGAACTACTAAAATCTTTAATATTAAAATAACATTATCTTAGTGATACGATGTTAGATGAGGCCCCATTTTATTATTTCAATGGATTGTCAATGTGATTTAATAGCCACAGTAAGCATTCATTCTTCAACTAGAGCTACTCAAATCTAGCTTCTCATTTGTTTGTAGTTGTACAAAATCGTTCAAAGTAATGGGGTGTATACACAAAATTAATGAGACTACAATCTGCATTTTTTATGCAGTGTTTCCTTGGATGAATGGGAACATGCAACTTTGATTTCCCAAATTAAGGTTTCCGGATCCCCTGGAGGAATGGCAGTGGATTGGATCTACAAGCATATCTATTGGACTGATCGAGGTGACAAGACGATATCTGTGGCTACATTTGATGGAAGCAAAAAGAAAGTTCTTTTTGACACAGATTTGAAGGAGCCAGTTTCTATAGCAGTTGATCCACTAACTGGGTATGGAATATTTTTATGCAACTGTATAAGGGAATGGAGGGATTTTAAAATTAATGTAGAAAAATGGCAAAGCAGGCTTGAAGGACTGTGCTTTTCTATTATAGTTTAGCCTATGGCACCTCAGTATTTCCACTCTACTATAAACTTGGATTGGAACTTTTCCTGTAGTTTGACATGTTCATGTCTGAATATTCAAATTGCTTTAGCTATGCTATAAAATTTAATCATTCTGAGCAAATGAGATGATCTCTAGCTGTAGATTTTCTTCTGACTGATTTAAAGGAAGTATCATTAACATTTGAAGGGAGAAAGAAAACTTTGAGAGAATTTGAATATGGCGTATTTCTCGGGCTCCACACACAAAATGCTGGTGGAACACAGCAGGCCAGGCAGCATCTATAGGAAGAAGCACTGTTGACAATATTTCTTGGGCTGTTGAGTTACTGTTTGCATTTTTTTTTTACCAATTGTAGATTTGCTGTATTGAGAAGAAAATGTTTGCATGATCAGAATTCCCAGTACCTTGTGCAAAACTGAAGTTAGTGTTAATATTCACATTTGACATTCAAAGTTCAAGCCTTTTGACTTGGTTTTGGTCCTTTAAGGTTTGTTTACTGGTCAGACTGTGGTGATCCAACAATGATTGAAAAAGCATGAATGAATGGTGCTGACCGCCAGCAACTTGTCACCGCAGAGATTCAGTGGCCATCTGGTAAGAATGACTTTCAGGAAATGCGTGCCCTGTGCTAGAATAGTTCAGTCATTCAACTTTTGTCCACAGATCTTGTGAAAAGCCGTTTGTATTGGGTTGATCCAAAGATGCACATGTTATCAAGTGTAGACCTAAATGGTCAGGATAGAAGAACAGTGCTCCGGTCACTAGAGTTCCTCGTTCATCCTACTGCTGTTGCTGCATTTGAGGTAAAACATTCTATTTCTTTGAATAATTAATATTCACAAGGCTCCAGTTTAGACCGACTTCACTCGTAGTACAATAATTTAACTTTAAGATTTCCACTGGTTCAATATATTAAATGATGTAATTTCAATATTTAAACAGACCAATGACAATTATTTGATAAACCAGAGAAAGATAATATTTAAATTGCACATTATAATTTGCTTCCTGAATAAAATCAATGCACATTCTGTGTAGTGATAAAATTAAATAGGCTGCTGTATGAGTTTAAATGATCTGTTCTAGGATACTGTCTTCTGGACTGATAAGGCGACTAAAGCAGTCTATAAATTTGACAAGTACGCAAGGGATAATGTGGTGGTTCTGGTTTCCAACCTTCATGAACCTCGGGACATTATTGTCTACAGTGAGCTATTACAACCACTTGGTATGATTTAATCTTTATCATGGTTTTGTGTATCAGAAAATTCATTCTGCCAATTATTTACCTATTTTATTACAATGGAGTTGTCCCACAGGACACAAACATTATCTACATTTGGGTTAATATTACAGCTGAACACTTACAATGCACTCCTCCACCTCATTGCCATAATGGCTTTATTTTTGCTAAATTGATTTGAATGTCTATTTGCTAATGAGTTGCAGAATTGCATCAAGAATTGCTGGTGTTGACCATGGAATGAACTTTCTATGAGGGCACCAAAATAGCCAGCAGTTAATGTTTTAATGAACACACACAAAATGCTGGAGGTACTCAGCAGGCCAGACAGCATCTATGGAAACGTGTACAGTTGATGTTTTGGGTGGAAACCCTTTAGCGGGACTGAAGAAAAAGAGATGAATAGATTTGAAAGTTGGGGGAGGGGAGTGAGAAACACAAGGTAATAGGTGAAACTGGTGGGGGGGGGTTGGGTGCAGTAAAGAGCTGGGAGGTTGATTGGTGAAAGAGATACAGGGCTGGAGAAAGGGAGTCTGATGGCAGAGGACAGAAGGCCTGAAAGAAAGAAAAGGAGGGAGGAGCACCAGAGGGAGACGAGGATCCTGCTGAAGGGTCTCGGCCCGAAACGTGGACTGTTTACTCTTTTCCATAGATGCTGCCTGGCCTGCTGAGTTCCTCCAGCATTTTGTGTGTGTTCCTTGGATTTCCAGCATCTGCAGATATTCTCTCGTTTGTAATGTTTTAATCAAGTAAACAAACATTTGTGCTGAGAAAGCAAGTGTAATCCACTATCTTGCTAATCCAACTCTAATATACAAATCTAGCCCTGACGGTATCCATCCTGTGCCATAGGTCTTGCTTATGGGATTATATCTATTTATCCTAACCTGGTATTAAAAACTGAATTTATGCAACTTTAGCTTTTTAGTATTAAACGTTGAACTTTGGGAAAGGTCAGTGGTCAGTTATGTTGTACTACCTTTGTATTTGGGGCCTGCATTTATCCAGTCTGAATGGAATAGCCAGCCTTGGCCTTTACAGATTGAGTCTTGGTTGTGGCAGCATCCTAGTAACTTAAATGCCTTGGCCCAAAACATCTCTGAGCCTAAAGTATTGGCGTGCTGCCAGTTGCAAATGATTGGTTTTTAAAGAACGAACTTACATTTGAGGCCATAATTCTCGCCTCTTAATGTAATGCTTACAAACATTGATCCTCAAACAAATGTTGCTTGGGATAGGGTCCAAGGCAAGTTGAAGAATCCTCTGATCCTTGCACCTTTGGAAATTAGGTACTTTGACTAGCTGAATGTAGTGATTCCAAATGGAACCTAGTAAAAGATGGCACGGTTTGGCTCACATTTCTAATGTATGAAGTGTTAACTGCTGATCTGACAAGAGCACGTGCACTGCAAATGTTGCTTTAGTTATAGTTCACTTTGTACATCAGGCTTTGTAATTTCTGCTCATAGGTAAAAATTGGTGTGGCATAAAAAAGAAAGGGGGCTGTGAATTCATGTGCCTCCCTGCTCCTTGGTTTAATAGCTGGTCACAGAAATATACATGCGTGTGTCCAGTTGGAAAAGAGCTGGAGCTGAATGGACGGCTGTGTAGAAGAGGTATGAAATGTATGTCGTTCATAGTAATGACTCTGCAATATAAATTCATTATATGTAAAGTCTGTGTTCAGTAGGTACTCAACTTCAGGAGGACGGTCTTTCAAATTGAGTTAATTAACCAAAGTGTCTGCCATTTATTGAACAGGAAATTAAATATATTCACAGGTAAATGTAAGTAATAGATGTTTGCTTCAATAAAGCAAATGCAGAGGATAATATTTAAGTAATGTGAAGGGAGAGTTTCAGCTTAAAATTGACAAAAAAACAAGTTACTATTTGTCCTAGTACTGGTTAGACAGTATTGAACTGTGTCAATATTTGTGTCAACAGGGCATGTCAGAGTATAGTTCCTAGATTTGACACCAATACAAACCTTTTTAATGCTTTTGAATGGGAATGGAATGTGCCTGTGCTCCACGGACAGTATTGTTTCTTTCAAAATATCTGTTTCTAACTTCAATTTAATGCTTGCAATTTACTATATACATTAAGAGCTGAAGACTTATTCTTGTTTGATGTCTTCCATAATCAATAACTCCAGAATATTCCCTAGTTACAAAATAGAAGCTGTTGAATAAACAAAAAAGTCAGAAGCTATAATCCAGTTTTTTTAAAAAGCAAGCAACGATGGTCAGGCAACTGAACACTAGTCAATTGACGTTCATTACAACCTGAAAATGCTAAGTTGCAGAGGAGGAAGAGAGTAGAAAACAAGGTTATGATGTGGTGTCCACAAGTGCTCCCAGGGTGTAGTGAAGGTTTGTTGATTTTGGCCGACCTGTTTAGAGGGGCCACACTGTATAAAAGGGGATGGATAAACGGGGAGATGCTGGCACTGGTGCAAGCCAGGCTGCCTGAATGTAGGTGATTTACAAATGAGTTCTGTCAGCACTTGCTTTCTCATATGTACAAGAAACCACTGAGCACTGAGTGAAGCACATTGAAGTGCAAGTGAGCGGCTGCTTCATGCAGATCCCTGGATGGTAAAAGGTAACGAGCAGATGTTGGCCAAGATGGAAGGGTGGAGGGGCCGTTCCCTTTGGAATGCCAGAAAGAGAGGGAGCATCACTTTGAAGATGATGGAAATGCAGAGGATCTGTTTAAAGTGGCAATTGAAGGGAGAAGCAAGGAAAGACTCCTGACTGTTGGCATTTTTTCTACTCATCCCTACATTGTGTTTCCAGCCCTGCAGAATCTGGTTTCACTGCACCTTGCTGTCACTTTTCACTTCTATCTGGTCCCTTGACTGCCCTTCAAACAAGAGGCAGAACACCTCTGTAGGTTTTAGACCATAGAACGTAGGACCAGAATCAGGCCATTTGGCCTAGAAAACATAGAAAAAACATAGGAAAAAACCTATAGAACAATACAGGCCCTTCGGCCCACAAAGTTCTGCCAAACACGTCCCTACCTTAGAAATTACTAGGCTTACCTATAGCCCTCTATTTTACTAAGTTCCATGTACCTATCTAAAAGCCTCTTAAAAGACCCTATCGTATCCACCTCCACCACTGTCGCCGGCAGCCCATTCCACGCACTCCCCACTCTCTGAGTAAAAAACTTACCCCTGACATCTCTTCTGTACCTACTCCCCAGCACCTTAAACTTGTGTCCTCTTGTGGCAACCATTTCAGCCCTGGGGGAAAAAGCCTCTGACTATCCACATGATGAATGCCTCTCATCATCTTGTACATCTCTATCAGGTCACCTCTCATCCTCTGTCCCTTCAAGGAGAAAAGGCCAGGTTCACTCAACCTATTCTCATAAGGCATGCTCCCCAATCCAGGCAAAATCCTTGTACATCTCCTCTGCACCCTTTCTATGGCTTCCATATCCTTCCTGTAGCGAGGCGACCAGAACTGAGCACAGTACTCCAAGTGGGATCTGACTGGGGTCCTATATAGCTGCAACATTACTTTTCGGCTCCTAAATTCAATTCCACAATTGATGAAGGCCAATACACCATATGCCTTGTTAACCACAGTGTCAACCTGCACAGCTGCTTTGAGTGTCCTATAGACTCGGACCCCAAGATACCTCTGATCCTCCACACTGCCAGGAGTCTTACCATTAATACTATATTCTGCCATCATATTTGGCCTGTTGAATCTTCGCCAAGTCTTTTCTCTGTCCAGCCCAAATTGGTTAGACTGATCTAAATTACAAACCAATATTTCACTGGGGTGTTGACCAGCATCTCCGCTTTCAGCAAGAATTCCATTTCCCTAGTCTTTCTGGCTTTGTACAGTTTTTTTTCTAGGACTTCACTAATCCAATATTTGTCCTTTCCTCTATAATTTCAGTTTTATTTTGGGTGACGGAGCTTTCAGTCACATGCTGAATTTGCATCGTTCAACTTATTTCTCCTACTTATCACATTTTTGTAAACTTTTCCTTTATATTATTGAAAGATTAACCAATTTTTATTACCACCCTTACTGCACAGACACCTCTAGATGCTGCCTGACCATATGAGAAATACTCACAATTGTGTGGTTTTTTTTCTTTCCAGCTGTGACAGCCTGGTCACGACTTCCGTATTTACTAATTTTAATGTTTGTTTCTTTACAGCAAAACAAAATGTAACTGTTGCAGAAACTACAACACTGCCTGCCTTGTCCTCTGTTACTTCAAAACAGTTGCCTTCTAATTTTCATAAGGCAGTGATGTGGCCTGAAGGTAATGCTTACTGAACTTGCTCTTGTGAGAGCATTTGAACTTGTAATGAGAAGCTGTTATGATTCAGGCTTTATATCACAGCTTTTAAATTTTGAGCGCTAAGCTGTACAATACTCATTATGTAAAACTTTAATTTTATGTGGCTTTTCACTCCAAGTGACCTGTGGGCCCTTTATAGTTGCTGGCTTGCTAAATTACCAAAATTTCAGTTGTGCTATCTATTCATAACAGGTAAAAATTCAAGTGCTATCCTCGAGCACAAACCCACGAATGGCTCTGGTGCCGGTTGGATTGTTCTTGTTATTCGTAAGTATTTCAAGAGGGGAAAACATCAAATCCTAGTCACTCACTGTCTTCTATTGTGTGAAATGGCACTGCAGTTTTTAAATCCAATTTTCTACAACAGTTATTTGGCCAAAAAAGTACATAATGTAGTTTTAGGGGTACCCATAACTGAAGAATGAATTTAACCATCTCAATCAGTGAATATATTCCATTAACTTATAGTGACTCTTCATTTTTTATTAGTGTTGGTAACCATGGCTGTTGCGACTGGCTACTTTAAATGGAGGGATTGGCAAAAGCAGACCCAGCAAATCATGAATTTTGAGAATCCAACCTTCCAAAATGATTGATTGCAGAAGCCATAAATTCAGTTTAATGTGTTTTATCAGTATTTAATTACTAGCATAAAGGCTAGTGAAACAGAACATGTTTTAAGTGCAACCAAAGCTGGTTTCTTAATCAACAAGGTGGAATCTTCAAAACTGGTCTTTTACTGTTAACAAAATGACCTACACTTTTCTGGTTTATTCAAAATCGCATCTAGATGATCATTGCATTGAAATGCTGCTATCTGGTCAAAAAGTTTATTTTAATACTTTGAAACAGAATAAAATTGCATATGCCGCTATTTGTCATTTGTCTCACTTCTTCCATTCACACTGACTCTTCCTCTATCCCAAGTGAGATGGAGGGGCAATTTAACTGATTACACCCAATTGAATATTCTGCTTTCTGGAGCATGCCTCACTTTATCTTTCAGCTGTGATGATAACTGGAGATTGTATTCCTGGGGCAAAAGTGAGTTTAAGTGGTGAAAATACATTCAATAATACCCTTGTGGAAAGAACAGCTTTTGAAGGGAACAATCTTGGTGAAAGGTATGTCAGCAGGACTAATTAAAGAGAAACCGTTTGGGAGCATGGTTTAAGGTAGTTGATGACATCGCTCCATAGTTGTAGGAAAATTAGAACACAATCTCACCTCTCTTAGTTACTTAGTCATGACTTGAAGAGGAAAGGGACTGCAACATCTGCTAAACAGGCTACCAGTATTATGCACAATAATTGTTCTCTACCCGTGCAATTTACCTGAGTGTACAAGGGCCAGCATCAGGATTTGACTGACCTAAGCATTCCTTGGTTGTAAAATTGCAAAGCAAATCCAGAAGGTGGTGGAAAATTTGGCAGTCAGACCTCTGTGCTCCTCCTTGAGTTGTCCTCTGACTCAATGACTTCATCACTGGTTCTGAGTGATGATCTTCTGAGGTTTTATGGTGCATTACCACCATCTTCTGAACTAGAGTGTGGGTCAGGATATCTAAATCCTATATATTTACTTAATTTCTATGAAAAAAACCTGTGTTCTTAAGGATAATATCTTTCTGGGATAATTTTAACTTTAAAATCAACCATCCCCTCTTGATTTATGTCTGCATCAGTACATGCTCGATTGTTTCTTGTTGATTACAGTAGTCACACCTCCCATTATTGTGTTTCTTCTTTAAAACAATATACTATTTAAACCCATGCCCACACCTCAATATTATATCCTCCTCCATCCTGCTGTCTCCTGTACTCCTTGACCATCCCATTTCTTTCTGGATATTATAAAGATGTCTTCCTGTTCTCTCCTCATCTCATTGTCTTCTCCACAATTTTTGGATTTTACTTTTAATGTTTTTCATTTCTCCTTTACTGTAACTTATTTGAATGTCCACCTCCACTCGTCTAGTTGCCTCCTTTGCTAATTTACCCACTTGCTCATTCCCTCTCATACCAAAATCTGCTGGGAACCACAGAAAACATAAACAGAGTCCCATCATTTTAAGAGTAAATGAGGTTTACTCTCACACATAATGTCTGGTCTTTGCCTCTGACCGTAAATCATTTAGACTCCTGACTGTTGTGTTTGAATCAGACAATATTACAACTCTCATCAGTTTCACTTCCTCCATCCACTGCAAAGCGAATCATCCAGCTGTCATTTCACCCAAATCCACCAAGAAATCATCATTTATCCTCACCGGCTTTTCAATGTTAAAATCAGGTGCTACCAATCCTACCCCTCATCTACTATTACCATTTTGACAGCATCTGTGTATATTTGTAACTATCCATATTAATTATTATTTACATAAAATTCAACCATATCTTGATTTTTAAATCACTTGCTACTTTATTTTTCTGTCTCCTTTTGAATAATTTAAGATCCACCTCTGGTGCTTCACACAGCCATGGAGATGCCCTAGGAAAATGCACTGGAACATTTACTGCCTTATTACTAATTCCTGTCCTTTCTGCTTTTCCTTCAATAGTCCATGCAAAACTTTGAGTTCTTTTCTTTCCTTTTCCCAGCTATGATCCAAAACCTGTTTAGTTAGATGATTTCCTCCAGGCTTTTGTAGGTTAACTCAATATGTTAACACAAGCTGTCATCCAGAGGCATCTCTCCCAACTCCACCTGCATTGCCACCACTGGTGTTGTCCTGATTGCCCCACTGGTTAACCTTAGTGCTTGACTTTGAATTATATCCTGTATTTAGGAATTATATTCCTGAAAATTTAAAGGTATCGACACTTTCAAATTCTATACCATAAAGTTTTAGTTTTAAGTGTTGTTCTATCCTCTTACTAGTGAAAAAACATTATTTTAGATTTCTCTGCTGAAAATCTGAATCCCCATTTTACTGCCCAATTTTCCACCTTAACTATTTCCTCCTGAAGTTTCCGTATTATACATTCAACATTCCCAGCCCTTTTCCACATGGCACCATCATCCACAAATACTGATACTCCAATACTACTATTTATATTAGAAAATATATTATTTATCATTGTAGCTAATAATAATGGACTAGTAATACTTCCCTGAGGGGTTCCATTTTCCATAATTTGTTTACGTGACATTGATTTCCCTTCTCGCACCTTGATGGGTCTACCAATTTAAAAATTTTTAGCATTCAGCCTGTAATTTCCAATCAAACATTCCTTCAAGTGATGATGCTTTCATCTGTGTATTCTTTTAATATGAGATGGCCATTATGCACCATCTGGCATTTAACTAAGCAAAGTCTTGAGCCAATGGCAAGATAGACGAAGGTGATTGGAACCAGCTGCTGCTGATCAGCTGTAAACCACTCTCGTGGACGCAAAGAATATAATTATCACCTGTCTCATCTTTGCCCTTGTCCTTATCCCATGATCCACCATTCTCCAATCTTTAGATGCTTGTTCTGCCCCAGAGACGCCACGTTCTTCCCCACCTGTCTTCCAACCACTGATTGATCACCCTCCATTCTCCAATATACCCTGCCCTGCTCCATTTCCCACTGAATATTTCCAAATTCTCTAAATCCATGACCTAACCCAGAGCATTTGTACCTTTCCCAGAACAGGAGACTCTTCAACCACCTTGCTGTTATTGCCAGATGTAAACAGATTGTTCTGCCTGACCTGCAACTAGATGGTAGGTTATTTCACAGGTAACTAAGACATGCTTATCCTGCAGGGGTATCTCACTCTGATTATATAATGGCTACTCCTTGACCTGTTGTTAAAACAAGCCATTTGGCCAAATACCCAGTTTGGGCAGACTTAATGAGTGGAGTAAACTGGTAGATGTTAAACCTCAGAGGTGTTTTGGTTAGATGGGGGGAGAGAGCCAGCAGATCTTGTCTTCAGATACTTTCAATTATTTAGTACCTCTGCATTCTGCCGCCATATATCTGGGAATAGCACAAGTACAAAGTCCTGCAACCCACTTCTATTCTTGACAGCTGCTGTGTGGGTTGGAACCAGTGGCACCTAGGGACATCCATGGAAGCAATTGCTTTCTGTTTCAGTGATTGCCCAGTGAGCCCGCATCCAAAATGACCACCTCCTTTGCTGTGGTGAAATCTGTAGGAAAGAGGGATCTTTTTTATATATAGAGATAGATCATTCTCCTGCCTGACCTGCAACTAGATGGTTGCCCATGCACCCTAATCCAACCCAAGCCCATTTTATTCTCCCCTCATTTCTTTCAACTAGGGAGAATTTACACTAGCTAATTTACCTTCCACCTACACATTCTCTTCTAAGATTTGAGGTGAAAACAGAATGCCTAAGCTCCAAGAGTTTGTACAAACTCTGCACTGATGGTATCAGAGATCAGAATTGAACCCTGGTCACAGGAGCGGAAAGCTCTGCCTCCTGCGCCAATGACCACTGGCTGACGTAACATCTGGAGATAAATCTAGCCATGATGCTTTACTGTATCATCTTTCTGAGGATCCCAATTGTAGTTGATGATAAACAAAGAATGTGCTTTATATGTGAACAATGGTATTAAGGCTGAAAATGAATATTAAATGCCATGACACAAATAAAATTTGTAAAAGAAGCTGCAGAAGGTTGTAAATTGAGTCAGCTCCATCTTGGGTACTAGCCTACAAAGTACCCAGGACACCTTCAGAGAGCGGTGTCTCAAAAAGGCAGCGTCCATTATTAAGGACCTCCAGCATGCAGAGCATGTCCTTTTCTCACTGTTACCATCAGTAGGAGGTACAGAAGCCTGAAGGCACACACTCACTGATTCAGGAACAGCTTCTTCACCTCTGCCATCCAATTCCTGAATGGACATTGAATTTTTGGACACTACCTCACTTTTTTTTAATATACAGTATTTCTGTTTTTGCACATTTAAAAAAATCTATTCAATATTCATAATTGATTTAATTGTTTAATATTTTTATTTTATTTTATTTTTTCTCTGCTAGATTATGTATTGCATTGAACTGCTACTGCTGAGTTAACAAATTTCACATCACATGCAAGTGATAATAAATCTGAATCTGATAATTGGCACAAATTATTTGCTTCATGAAATAAATCACACTCACCATCCCTTATGAGCAATCCGCAGCCCATGTTACTGTGTATTCTTCATCATTTACCTCATTATGACCTTGCACCCTATCTTGGCTGGCAGGGTCAAGATGTGTCCCTACAGAAAGGAGGTGTAAGGTGCTCCTTCCCTCTGCTAGCCTGCAGGTCACCCTCGGGCGAGGTGTAGCACCTGTTTAGACTTCCAATCAGGGTCATTTGAAGCCATGGGAGCTGGTGCTGGATGGTCGTACGAACAGCTGCTACGTATCACAAATCCTGGTTATGCGACCAGTGATGCCAGGCAGATAATCTCTGAAGAGCATCGATAATAGCTGGGGTTGCCCGTCTTGTAAAGACACTACTCAGAAGGCAATGGCAACCCACTTCTGTAGAAAAATTTGCCAAGAACAATCATGGTCTTGGAAAGAACATGATTTCCCACATCATACAATATGGCACATAATGATGGTCTCATTGTCTTCCCTGTAACTGTAACACTTTATTCTACATTCTGTTATTTTCCCATGTATTGCCTCATGTGAAAATAAACTAATTTACCAATAATCTCTTTATACTCTACTGAATGTTCAGCACTGTGACTAAAAGCTTGGGTATGTAGTGAACTTTCAATTCCCAAGTCCTCCAGGAGGACCACAACCTTGTAGGGTTTGGAGGCTTGTGTACCTCAATGACCCAAAGAGTTGTGTGGGCTGGAGTCAGGGCCTTGTGTTTTAACTCCTTGTGGGGTCACCCATGCCAAACAGGGCAGAGGACAGACTAAGAGTGGTCCACCGGTTTTCCAGGTACAGGGTTTTAGCTCAGGGTTAATAACTCCATCTGGTCAAAAAAATTGTTACAGAAACAGCAATGAAGAATCCTATACCTGTGTGCAACAGTATTCCTGAGTCTCCACTCGGAATTTGCATGACAGACAGTAGTGAAAGCCAAGAGGAAGCTTCTTGGCTTGAACACTGCCAAGACTAAGACCAAAATTGATTTTTGGAATGTATGATCCATGTACATGTGTTGGTGCAACCTTCAAATACTGGGAGCCAGAGAAAGCAGATGTCCATCTGGCATACTACAGGCAGCAACTGGTGGAACAGTTTTATACTCAGGCAGGGAAGATGCTCAGTATTATGATGGTGTAGATTTTGAAGAAAGACATTGAGAAGTGCTTGCTGGAGAGGAAACCAAGCCCCAGTAGGCTGAAGAAAGTCAGGCTGAAAGGGAAGCAAGTGACCATGAGTGTCATCCAGTGCTATACTCCAACTAGCGATAGTGACATTGAAGAAAAGGACATATTTAAAGAACAGCTGCAAAGAGACGTAGAGTTAACACCACGCCATGACATAATCATCATCATGGGAGATCTAATACCAAAATGGGAAGTAACAACTCCCACTTCACTAGGGTCATGGGGATGCATGGAGGTGGAATGATGAATAATGATGGTGAGAGGCCAGTGGAGCTCTGTGGCATGAACAATCGGGTCACAGGAGGGACTGTGGTAAACTACATATACCTGTCTGGACACGCCCCTCTGCTGACTGCTCCTGTGGCTCCTCCCACAGACCCCTGGATAAAGGCGATTGGAGGCACTGCTCCTCCCTCAGTCTCCAGGATGTTGTGTGGTGGTCTCTTGCTGCTAATAAAAGCCTATCGTTCGCCTCCTGTCTCCGAGAGTTATTGATGGTGCATCAGGGACCCTCTTTCCACACCTTGAAATCCACAAACTGACATGGTGCTTTCCCAATGGATGTGACAAGAACCCAATTGACCATTTAATAATTAATGGTACGTGGAGACTGTCCTTGCAGGGTGTAATGGAGAAGAGAGGAGAGATAGAGGATGTGATCATCACCTTGTTATAGCAGTGATGAAACTCAAGCTGAGAAGCACTGGGACCAGAAGACATGAACAAAGACGTTTTCATGTTGAAAAGCTCAAGGACACCAGTGTGAGATCTGCCTTCACCATTCAGCTTAAGAGCAGATTCCAGACCTTTCAAGACCCTGACGAGGATGTGTCAGTAGACAGGATCAATGCAATGTGGAAATGGATTGCCTCAGTCTTCAAGGGGGGCAGCACGGCATATCTAGGATACAGAGCTGGAAAGAAGAACAAAGAATCGATACAACAGGAAAAACGGTCAGCCTTAGAAAGACAGAAAATTAAGAAGAAAGTGTTAGATGCAAAGTCAAGACAAGTTAAGGTGATGTTTAAGTTATGATGTTATGCAGTGTGAAGATCTGGCATACACTGAAAACTAGCATACACTGAAGATAACAAAAAAGTGAAGAGACTTGTAAGAAAGAATAAGAGAGTCTACATGAAAGACCTTGCAGAGGAGACAGAAGCGGCAGCCAGTTGCGATGATCTTGGAAATATATACAATATTTTGAAATTAGTATGCCAAAAGTTCCAAGCCAGATCCAGTGGTCCCATGAGAGATAACAATTGGCTGCTTTTGACAACTGCGGAACAGCAAAAAGCACAATGGATGGATTATTTCAGAAAATTACAGAATAGACCACCACCACTAAATGAAGAACCTGACATAAAAGAGACAGCAGAGGGCATCGACATCAATACAGATCCATGCAAGAGAAAAGAGATTGTTGTTGTGATGAGATCATTAAAGAAGAGAAAAGCTCCAGAAAATAACCATTTGAACATTGAAATGATGAAAGCCGAACCAAATGTTTCAGCAGCCATTCTGCAACCACTGTTTACTATAATCTGGGAACAGGGACAAGTACCCAGGAACTGGACAAAGGGAATTATTATTAGGATCCCCAAGAAAGGAGCACAAAGTGATTGCAACAACTGGTGTGACATCACACCTCTGTCAGTGCCCAGCAAGATTCTCACCAAAGTCATTGCCCCATGCACTACAGATGCTGTTGGTGTGTGCTTGCGGAAAGAGCAAGCTGGCTTCAAGAGACACAGAGACCCTGTCGACCAGATCTTCACACTGCATAACATCATAGAACAGTACACAGAGTGGCAAAGACAACGCTATGTGAATTTTGTGGACTTTGAAAAGGCTTTTAATCCCATCCACAGGGAGAGCATTAAGCAAATTCTCAGATCATACAGGATCCCTTCCAAAATTGCCCAGCTTATCCAGAGTCTCTGTGTTAACTTCACCTGCACAGTTGGCGACTGTAATTTGTGCTTTGAAGTTAAGACAGGAGTCAGGCGATACATCATTTAACCTGGTGATTGACTGGGTTATGAGGCAAACAATGAAGGATAAGCAGAGAGGCGTTAGGTGAAGTCTATTCTCTACTTTGGAAGACCTTGACTCTGCGGATGACCTTGCATTACTATCACATACAGACCAACAAAGGGATGAGAAAACTCAGTGCCTGTGTACCTTTGTTGGCGAGGTTAGAGTCAGCCAGAGAGAGACTGAGACCATGACCCTCAATGCAGAGTCTCCTCCCCCCGTCAAAGCAGACGGCATCAACTTATCCAGCACCGACAGATTCACCTACCTGGGCACCATCATTCTGCGGAATGGTGGGACCAAGGACGACATCCAGTGTAGACTCAACAAAGTTAGAAATGTCTTCAGATCAATGAGCAACACTTGGGGATCAACCAAGTACAGCGACAATACCAAGTTGAAGCTGCAACAGAGCTGTGTTCTAACCACATGCTTGTATGGGTCAGAATGCTGGTGCATTGCAGAGCTGTCAAGCTCTCGTCATCCCATACACCATAGTTTCTGGCCAAGAAAGATATCCAACTACGCTCTATTCCTTCAATGTCACCAAGAGGACATGGTCACAATCATTCTGAGGAAAAGTTGGAGATGGATTGGGCATGTGGTGAGAAGAAAGGCCAACTCCATCATTAAGACAGCACCTTATTGGACTGTTGAAGGGTGGAGGAAACGTGGGAGACCAAAGACAACTTGGCACCATACCACAGAGGCAGGAATAAGGACCCTGAACCACTCCTGGGGCACCATAGAGAAGATGGCCGAGGACAGATGGAGATGAAGGACTTTCATTGCTGCCCTAAACACCAGTGGCATAACGGGCAGTAACTTATGAACAATTCCATGCAAATCCATTATCAGAACAAGGTTGAAGCAGGCCACAGTTCTGTCAGCTATAGCTTGAGCATTGTCCATCCAATAATTTATTATATCTATAAAGGTATTATTTATCAATTTAAAACTGGACCCTGCTTTTTCACTTCATAGCATAAGGACATTGAATCCAGGCAAAACAAAGTACAGTTAACATTATACTTCTACATGCTGTTCGTGTCATGCTGATACGCTCCCTCTGTGTCTTCTGCACTCGCGTCCCCATTCTCTTTCATCCGCAGATCTGCTTTCATCAGGAGTGGTCAGATGTGAAGCAACAGGCTGGTGTTCATCAGCACGTAAGTTCACTGTGCTGACATTGTTACTGGGTAGATTTGATCCCCTCTGTCTGTGAGGATGACAAAGAAGGTGAGTCAAATGGTTTAGCCTAAATCTAGTGTTTCCACTGGCTGCCGTGCCTGGTCTGCAGACAAATACTGGGGTCATTTGGCTGGAGCACCAACAGTCATCCTATCCACCTGGGAGCAAACCCTGCCTTTTCAGGCATCGTGCCTACCATGACCTGGCCACCTAGCTGTGCGAGGACTATCTTATCTCCCTCAGGGACTCTCCAACCATTGTTGATTGGCCACTCAGTGTATTAACCTTGTTACAATGGTCCTTCGCATCCCCATATAATCATACTCAATTCGCTGGTGATTTCTTCCTCCACACTTGTAATTTCTGTCTACTTTTCTCTCTTCGCCCTTGGGTTTGCACACTCAATCCATATCTGCTGCTTTCTCGTCCCTTTCTGGTGTGTCCTTGCTTGTTGCTACCTCTGCAGGCAGCTGCACTGCTTTAACAGTTCTTGACTGTGTTTGGCCCCTGACATAATTCACACACACACGCTGTCCTGTCTGCTGTCTGTGCTTGGGGCTGCTGTCTCTCTGTGAGCCACGTTCTCTGTTCTGGGTACCACACATGTTTCTATCCCTGTCTTGTCCACATTATTACTCCCTTTCCTCAGTCTATGATATCACCTGCTTTACGTAGCATGTCTACCCCCAGTACAGGACCCTTACTGTCTGTGCACACCCAAACATCTGCAGGAAGCTGCACTCCCTCTATCTCAATGACCTGAGGCTGACTTAACTCTCTCTCATGGTTTCACCTCTTGCATTGGTAACGTAAATCACCTCTCCAGCCATGGACAGGGCAGATCAATTATCGATACTAATGACCACGTGTCCACTAACATTTCACATTGCTGGCCCCCTAATAAACCTCTTGTATGGTATATATGCATGGGTGACCACTACTGGCAAAGGAGGCTGCTGCCAGCCATTTCTCTGTCCTGGATGCCATCCTCACCAGCTCTATAATCTGGTCGGCAGTCAACTTGAACAGAGAGCGTACTACTGTGGTTTCTGCCTGCATGGTGGGTGACACTTGCACCTTCCTCCCATTTTAGGACCGAAAGGCCTAATTTTGCTCTTATGTCTTATGGTATTATGATGTTGTTAGGACACCACTGCCAAATATGGCCTGAGAAGCCACCTGTAATAAATTATCTCCTTTCCCCTTCTATGTCAATTCTGGCAATTTGTCGCTGGGTGCCCTGGTTACGGCACACAGAGCAAGACCTCTGTGACATCGCAGTAGCTGCACTTACTACAGCTACATAACAACTTCTCCCTCTTCTGGCCTATCTCACCAGCCCATGGTTTAATCCCACTACAATCCACGGATCTAAAACATCCGGTGGGCTGGCTCAGGCCTTCCTTCAGAAGGCTGGATCATTCAGCTCTCCGCCGTGTTTTCTGGTACTTTGTCATTGACCTAAAGAGATGTAAGTGTGGGTACCATTCTTAGAAATACTCACCCCCTATAACTACTGAGATTGCTGGCCACACAGTGGGTCATAAACAAATCCTGACTGAGTCCTGTGTTATTCAATTGATATAAATAGCTGTTATAAAACAATTCTGATAAGAATGATCTTATCATATTTGTGATCTTTATTGGCACCACCAGACCTATGCTCTTACCTTGTAAACTACAGATCATATGAATCTTCCCAGCCAACAGAAACAGAGTCAGGTTTATTGTTTATTTATTTATTTGGCAATACAGCACAGAATCTGCCCTTTGAACCATGCTGCCCAGCAACCCCACTTTAACCCTATCCTAATTACAGGTCAATTTACAACTTACTAACCGGTACATCTTTGGACTGTGGAAAGAAACCGGAGCACCTGGAGAAAAGCCATGTATCCCACAGGGAGAACATACAAACTCCTTACAGAGGACGCTAGATATGAACTCTGAACTCCGACACCCCGGCTGTAATAGTGTCATGCTAACCTCTAGCAGCATGTGATGAAATTGTTGATTTATGGCAACAGTATATTGCAATACATAATAATAAAAATACTATAAATTACAACAATAAATAAATATATATATAGTTAAATAAGTAGTGCAAAGAGAAAGTAAAAATAAGTGAGATAGTATACATGGGTTCATTCTCCTTTCAGAGAGGAAGAAACTGTTCCTAAACCATTGAGTGTGTGTCTTCAGGCTCCTGTATGACCACCTTGATGCTAGCAATGAGTAGAGGGCATATCCTGGGTGCAAGGGTCCTTAGTGATGGGTGCTGACATTTTGAGGCATCGCCTTTCGAAGATGTCCTTGATGCCGGGGGCGGGGGGGGGGGGTGGTCTAGGACTCATGATGGAATTGGTTAAGTTTGCGGTTTTCTGCAACTTTTTCTGATCTTGTGCAGCGGTCCTCCATTGCAGATGGCAATGCCCCAGTTGGAATGCTCTCCATGGTACAGCTGTAAACATTTGTAGAAGTCTTTGATGACATAACAAGTCTCCACAAACTCCTAATGAAATATAGCCACTGTCATGCTTTCTCTGTGATTGCATTAGTATGTTGAGCCCAGAATAGAACTTCAGAGATGTTGACACCAGGAACATGAAACTACTCACCCTTTCCACTGTTGATCCCTCTAAGGACTGGTGTGTTTTCCTTTGATTTCCTCTTCCTGAAGTCCATGATCCATTCCTTGGTTGAGTGTAAGGTTGTTATTTCAACACCATTCAACCAGCTGATCTTTCTCACTCCTGCAGTCCACCTCATCACGTCTGAAATGCTGCCAACAATTGGTGTGTCATTGGCAAAGTTATAGATGGTGGTTGAGCTGTGCCTGGCCACACAGTCATGAGTGTGCACTTATGCTTGAGTTGCACTAGTGTTGATATCACTGAGGAGGAGATGTTATTTCTGATCTGCACTGACTTTGGTCTCTCGATTGAGGAAGTCAAGGATCCATTTGCAGAGGGAGGTACAGAGGCACGTGTTTTAGAGGAAATTGATAAGTATTGAGGGTATGATGATGTTGAACACTGAGTTGTAATCAATAAACAACAGCCTGATATCATTGTTGTTATTGTCCAGGTGATCCAAGGTTGAGTGGAGAACCAGTGAGATTGCATCATCTGTAGACTTACTGTGGCAATAGGCAAATTGCAGCAGATCCAGTTCCTTGCTTAGGCAAGAATTGACTCTGGCCATGACCAACCTCTCAATCGCAGTAAATGTGAGAGCAGCTCTGCAACAGTCATTGTGGCAGCTTACACTGTGTGACAAGAGACCTAGGCAAGGATGGTTGGACCCAAGTGCTCGAGTATCTGAGGCTGGAATTGAGACATGATGCAATACTCAAATGAGAACGGAATATTAAAAGAGATGCTAGGCAGTAATCCAAGTAGAGCCGATGACTCAGCACTGAGCCTCCGAATATTGAAATCCTGGTGCCAAAACATGGCTGCCAATTAGCGGGATGGCGCTGAATCCTTAGAGGCCATGCCATATTCTGGAGAGTTAGAGCATCCAAACCCTGGAAGATGGCATGTCTCGATGTGCATTGTAACCGGACGCCTCCCCTATGGCCGACTCCTGACAGCACTAGTTGCTCAGAGGTAGTGATGGTGGTTGTGGACGAGAGCTGAGTCCAAGATGACCCTTACAGGAACCCAGCACCATTCTTCAGGTCCGAATCCTTCCCAGGTCCACAATGTGAATTGTGGACCGCGATCCAACACAATGTCCACCGGAAAGCCATGGATCCTGAAGACCTGGTGCAGAACACTTTCGACCTTCTCTGCCACAGATGGTAGTCTGTCCAAGCTTGTGAACCCAAAGTTCTTCTCATGATGAAGGCCTATTCCCCATTGACAAACCTGGGAGGTGGCAGGACTGATGGTGGTGGGGCTAAAAGGCTGGTTTTCACAGGTTTTAATTTGGAAATATGGGAAGTGGGATGATCTTGAGGGTCTTGGGGAGCTGCAAGGTGTAAGCCAACAGATTTACTTTTTTTGAGAACCTTAAAGGGTCCAATGAACTTGGGCATCAATTTCCTAGACTCCACCCAGCGAGGCAATTCCTGGGTAGACAATCAGCCTATTGCCCAGGCTGCAGATCTGGTTCCTGTCTTCTCTTGTGGTTAGCTTTTACTTCAGCCTTCCAGGTAGAGGCCAACAAAATCTCCCTTGCACTCATCCATTTCTGCTTGTAGCATCAGAGGAGATCTTTAGCCACAGGTACCCCAACTCTGTTCAGGGCAGAGTAGTAGAGAATAGCCAAATTGGCATTTGAATGGATACATCCCGTGCACCGAATACTGTAAAGTATTGTGGGCGACCTCTGCTCACACCAAATGGTTTCACCACTCGTCCAGTCTTTCTGAGGCCAGGCATCTTAGGGTTCGTTCCAAATCTTGGTTCACCTGCTCCATCTGGACGTCGGACTATGGGTGAAACCCAGACAAAAGACTCGCTATTTCTCCAATCAGCTTACAAAACACTCTCCAAAAACATGATTCGAAATGTGGACTGTGATCCAACACAATGTCCACGGGAAAACCATGGATCCTGAAAACCTGGTGCAGAACAATTCTGGCCATCTCTGCCACAGATGGTAGGTGATGAATCTGCAGGCCTTCAAAAAACAGTCATCAATTACCATGATGATGGTCTTACCCTTGGAAGTAGAAAGTCCCATGACAAATTCAATGGAGATGTGCGCCCACGGTCTGTCCAGAACAGGCAGAGGGTGAAGGAGCCCTTGAGATTGGGTGTGGGGTTCCTTGTTCTGAGCGCATACCTCACACGTTTGCAAATATTGTTGGATCTCTCTCGCCACTCCAAGCCACCAGTATCTTTTCTTGATGAACGTGGGGGTCCTGGCAACCCCTGGGTGCGCGGTCATTCTCGATGCATATACCCACTGAAGTACCCGATACCGGACGGAATTTGAGACGAACAGCCGACCCACAGTACCGTTCCTGAGAATCTCTGCTTCTGCCTGGACCTTGCGAACAGGTGTGTCAATTCCCCAATGAAATGGTGCTACCTCCTTGACTTGGGGAAAATAGTGGTAGGCTGCTTCTCTCGTTCGGGTTCATCAAACTGACAGGACGAGGTATCTGGCTTCTTTTCTCGTTGACCCCGATCGATAGGTCAGGACGAAATTACAGCAGTTAAAGAAAAGAAACCACCTAGCCTGCCAGGAATTCAGTCTAAATTAAAATTCAGGAGTTGTTATCTAAACGATAAAAGGGTTCTAGGCCCCCTCAAGCCAGTGATGCCATTCCTCTGAAGCCAAATTGACTGTGAGCAGTTCTCTTTTCCCGATGTCATACCTCACCTCTGCCGGGGGTAGCTGCCTGGAGAACGATGAACACTGGTGCAGTTTATTGTCTAAAGGTGTCGATTGAAACAGCACTGAACCCACTCTGACGCCCAAGGCATCCACCTCCATGAGGAAGGGAAGGTCCGGGTTAGGTACAACCAAAATGGGAGCTGTCATGAGCCACTGTTTGAGCTCTGCGAAAGCAGCCTCTGCTTCGGTAGCCCAATCTAAAGGGCACATGGATCTCTTAGTTGGAGCTGTAAGCAGAGCCGCCACTGAGCTGAAGCTGTTTCACATTGGGTGGTTGTGGCCAATCTCTGACCAGCTGGTGAGGTAGAGGGCCAAATGAATCCCATGGCAGGAGCCTCCTTTATACATTCCTCCTTGGCGCTTCTCTCTGGGCATGAGTGTGGGTACAGTCGACCCCGTGAAGGTCAAGAACCAGGGCAGTGGATCTATAGCACAGTCACAGGGTCAGTGCAGTGGAAGAGTTGAGGCCATTCTCTTGCTGAAGGCCTCTTCCAACTCCTTGTAGATGGAAGGGATTTAGCCTGGTTTTGGTGTTTCAATTAACTGCAAACCTTTCTTTGAGGACTATCCTTGAGGCTCCTTGGGTGGCAGAGGTGATTCGACCGACTTCAGTCTCCTCCCTAGGTTCACTAGACTCTTTCATTGAAACAGTGGACAAATCAGAGTCCAAATCATAGTCCATATCCTCAGACGATGCCAATGAGATATTAGAAGTGACCCTTGTGCCCCAGGAACCAGACTCCAAGGTTCTGTGTTTAGCAGTCTTTCCTGTAGTCGGGACCTAGTGACTGGATACCTTAGGCTGAGCTGTTAGAGTTCCAGACTGCTTGGGCACCTCCTTGGTTTGCTCCTGAATCAGTGATCCCCCTATCTCTGCATGCCCGCGACTAGACAGAGTCGGGACTCGCACAGTGTTGTTGGCCGGAGCCGGTTTGTCTGTCCTCAAGGGCAGGACTCGATCCCCAGAAGGCTTCAGGTTACCTCGAACTGAAGTCTGTTCCCTGGTCGGTCATTTGTCTCGGGAGAGTCTGGGGGTCAGAACACCATGTTGGAAACATACCCTTTTGCAAAGACTGGACCAATCATGATCCTTCCTTCCTTCCAGTACATGGAAGGTTTATGCTAGGACAGCCAAGGGTGTCCAAAAGTCATGGGAATGAGAGGCAGATTGATGATGTAGAAACTAATGTCCTCCACATGATCCTCAATCCTCATCCACGAAACCAATATCTGCTGCTGGATCTGCCCAGAACCTAGTGGACAGCCATCCAGGACAGTTGCGGGCATGAACTGGCTTAACTCCTGCAGCATTATGTTGAGCCGACATGTGTTCCCCAAGTCCAAGAAATTACCAGCTCCTCCAGAGTCCACAAAAGCAGGGAGCTCTCTTCAGTTCTTACCCCAGGGGATCTTAGCCTTCAGTGTGACACCAGAAGCTATGGGGTTGAGAGTGGTGGTGGCTACTGTCACAGTCCCCCCAACACTAACCAGTCTTAGCAGTTCCTCCAATGGCTGCAGCTTCAGACATTCAGCCCACAGGTTACCTGCTTCCCTGCAGTAATAGCAGCCATCTCACCTCCGACACCAGGACACGCCATCGGCGGAGAGTCTTGTGCAGCCGATTTCCATAGGCTCAACAGGCTATGGGCTGGTCAGTGTCCAAGATCAGGGAGTTGAACTGCAATGTGTTGAGAGAGGCCTGGCTTGGGCTACCCCTATTTGAACTCTTGATGTAGTCCCAACTTCGCTCCGCCAGAGGATTATCAAGGTGGATGGACAGGTCGATCAGAAACCACAAATCCTGTGATGGCTCTCCCAAAGCAAGGACATCCAGAGTCCATGGTGATATAGATTGGCCAAGGCTTCTCCGTTCCAGCCACTCTCTTGGGCCAAAGTCTGAAACTCGATAGCGTATTCAGCCACTGACCATCTGCCCTGACACATCATCAGCCAGTCCGAGACTCGGCTTGTTCCGGTGGGATGATGGAACACCTTCCTCATGGCGGGCATAAATTCCTCCATTACCTCCGACCTCTGTTCCCAATATGCGGTGGCCCAGGCCAGGGCTTTCCCTGTCAGGAGAGAGATAACGAAGGCCACCTTTCCACACTCTGAAGTGAAACGAGACAGCTGGAGTTTGAACACCAGTGAGAATTGAGTGAGGAAGGTGCTGCAAGAACCAGGATCTCCGTCAAAGCTCTCCAGGGTCAAAATATGTATTTGCTCTGCAGAGGGATCGAAAGCCTCACCTAAGTGATTCTGGCCTCCCCCTTGCAAAAGTTGGCATATGGCAACCTGGAGGTCATGTATCTTCAGGCTCTGCATAGAAATCCTCCCACTGTGGCTGCCACAGCAAATAAGAGACTCTGGTACCCCACTGGGTCCACTTCTGACTTAATCGTACTGTGATGAGAGACCGAGGCGAGGATGGTTGGATCCGAGCACTGGAGTATCTGAGGCTGGAATCAAGATACGATGCGAGACTGAAACGAGAACAGAATACTAAACTTGACGCCAGATGATAATCCAAGTAGAGCTGACAAGAGAGCACTGGACTTCCATTCAGATGCTCCTTAAGTATTGCAATCCTGGTGCCAAAACATAGCTGACAATTAGCGGGTCAGTCCTGAATCATTAAAGGGGCCGTGCCAGCTATCCATATTCCAGAGAGTTAGAGCATCTAAACCCCAGAAGCTGGTGCGGTTGGGAGTATATCGTTACTCCCACCCTTCGTGGGCAGTGGTACAATTATCGTGCCTTTGAAGCAGGTGTGAACCTCTGACTACAGCAGTGAGAGACTGAAAATGTCCTTGAAGACTCTGCCAGTTGGTTGGCACAGGTTTCTAGTGCCCCAACTTGGCAGTGTTCATCCACTTGAGAGATGTTCTGACATCAGCCTCTAAGATAAAGATCACAGGGTCACCAGATGCTGCAGGGATTCCTGTAGGTGTAGTTTTACTCTCCCTTTCAAAGAGTGCATAAAATTCATTGAACTCATCGAGAGTGAAGTATTACAGCCATTCATGATATTAGGTTTCACCTTGTAGGAAATAATGGCCTACAAACCTTAGCAGAGCTAACATGAATTTGATTCCATCTCTAACTTCAATCAGAATTGATTTTTCACTCTTAAAATAGCCTTCCGTAGGTAGTACCTGGTCATCTTGAATCGTTCTGGATCACCAGTCTTCTCTGCCACAAACCTAACCCTCAGAAGAATATGAATCCCCTGGTTCATCCATGGCTTTTTGGTTTCGGTGTGTCCAATCTGTTCTCAAAGGCACACAATCATCCACACGGGTCTTGAAAAAATGCCATGACAACTGTGACATATTCATGTAACTTCAAAGATGAATCCCTGAATATTGTCAGTCCACCGATACAAAGCAGTCCTGTAAGTGCCACTCCCCTCCTTGACCATACCTCTTGGTTCTCACCACTGGTCTTGTGGTCTTCAGCCTCTGTGCGAACGTTGGGAGTGGAAGTACAGCCAGGCAATTGGACTTTCCAAATTGCGGCCGTGGGATGGTACAGTAAGTGTTCATGTTGGTGATATAACAGTGGTCAAGTGTGTTGGCTCCTCTGGTTCCACAGGTGGTAGTTGTTAAGAAGTTTTTAATTCTCAAGTAATGTAACAATTAACAAATAATCTTACCCAAATATTCTTGGCCTTAACAGACACACTTTAAATGGTCAGTGCTGAAATATTGATTCTCCTGCTCCTGGTCTTGTTAATCTCTACTTTAGGCAAATATCTCTTCATGCCTTGTCAAGTTACATTCACAACATTTTGTTGGTGAGTGTATATACTTAAAACCACAGCTCTTATAAATAATGGCTTAACATACTCAATTAATTCTGTCCAACCATGATCAGGACAGGATAAAAAGATCAGTATATTTGTAAAACCCACCTCCTTATCGAACTATACCCAAGGTATGTGGATAGCACCAACATTGGTCCGAGTGTTGACAACCCTAATCTTCTATCGAGCTTTCTAATAGTGGCCCTCCCAGGTCTCCTGCTCCCCTTTACTGGGCATTGAGCAGACAGGATCTACCTCCATGTGCTCAACAATGTCTACCTCCAGGCATACATTGAGTAAGGACTTCTGTGCTCACTCCATTTCTGTGATTCTGCTATTGTTAACAGAGTTTCAGATGGTGACAGGAGAGCATACAGAAGTAAGATAGTTAAGTAGTGTCACAACAACAACCTTGTAGTCAATGTCAGTAAGACCAAAGTACAGAAAGGGGTAAGTCGAGGAAATACACATCAGTCCTCATAGAGGGATCAGAAGTGGAAAGAGTGAGTAATTTTAAGTTTGTGGGTGCCAAATTTTCTGAGGATCTATCTTGGGCCCCAACATATTGATGCAGCTATAGAGAAGGCACGACAGCAGCTATATTTCATTAGGAGTTTGAGGAGATTTGGTATGTTACCAAAGACACTTACAGATGTACCGTGGAGAGTACTCTAACTGGTTGAACCACCGTCTGGTATGCGGAACTACTGCACAGAATTGAAATAAGCTGCAGAGAGTTGTTAGCTCCATCATGGGCACTAACCTCTGTAGTATCCAGGACAACTTCAAGGAGTGATGCCTCAAAAAGGTGGCATCCATCACTAAAGACCGCCATCACCCAGGACATGCCCTGTCCTCTCTGCTTCCATCAGAAAGGAGGTACAAAAGCCTGAAGGCACATATTCAACTGCTCAGAGCTTCTTCCCCTCCGCCACCCGATTTCTGGATGGACTTTGAACCCATGAACGCTACCTCACTACTTTTTTTATTTCTATTATTGTACTACATATTTAGTTGAACTATTTATTATGTATATACTTACTGCAATTCATTGTTGTCTTCTCTATTAATTGGTACTGCATTGTACTGCTGCCATAAAGACAACAAATTTCATGATATATGCCGGTGATATTAAACTTGATTCTGATTCTGTTGATGATTGCCAAGGGGAGTGTGGTGGAAAGGCTTCTGACCTTCTCTGACCATTCTTCTAGCAGAGTCAATGGTTGTGCTGAACTGAGTGAGATCCCATTGGGAACTTCATCTTTCCTGTTTCAAAAGCTTCTTTCTGGCTGCAAACCACCTTAAGCTATTTCAAATGTCCTTGACTGCTTTTGGATTTTTCTTTTAAGGGAATCCATTTTGGCTCAAATACAAAATGTTTTAACCCACAATTGGACAAAATCTAATTTCTGGGCAGCTGTAGCCAAACAAATACAGAAATAGTGGGAGAGAAGTTTGGCAGCACCCATGGAAAGTGTGATAGGGTCAGTGTTAATGACCCTTGATCACAATTGGAGTGGTTGCTTGAGTTGAAACGGCAATCTGGGTGCCAAAGGGAATATACCCTTTGCATTGTTGAAAGATAGAGAAAGGGAAGATGTGTCTGGTGGTGAAATCCCATTGAAGTGGTGGAAAATACAGTAGATGATCAATTGATGGGGAAGAAGGTGAGGACAAAGGGAACCTTACACTAGAAGGAGATGGGATGGGAGCAGAAGTGTAAGAGGAGGTGTGGTTGACAGTCCCATTGATGATGAAATAATCAACGTAAGAATTGAGGAGAAAGGAATTTATCTTCATAGCAGGGGGTTGAAAAGTCTCATTAACAAAACAGATGCAACAGAGATGGACACACCAGAGGAAAGAAGTGATGTTCAGACAAAAAGATGAGTGAGATTAGGTGAAATTTGGTAGCTGGAGTGTGTGGGTTTACTGAGGATATTGATCACTTACCTATTCTCTGTGAATGAGCTAAAGATCTTAAGAAAATGTGGAGTCTGAAATAGAACACATGGTGGTGACTGTGGGGCTCCACCCCACTCATGACACCCCAAAAGCTACAAAACTTAAGCAATCCTCAGCTGCTTCCTGTCATAGAGAACTCTTCCGTCAGATGAGAAGCCAAGCTATCACATTGTGCTGACTTCGCCATCAGGAATCAAAACAATCCTCAAATAATAAACATCCTGACCTCAAGGTTTCCAAGTCAGAATTGTTCTTGCTGCTTCAAACCCCAAACTCAGTGAATGTTGGGAGGCTGGAAACCAGTACCTTATTGCCTCATTAGAGCCCATGGACAACAGTAGAGATGCAATGAGAAAGCAAACTCCTGAATGAAGAATGAATCTTCAGAATCAGGATCCGGGTTGTTATCACTCATATGTTGTGAAATGTATTGTTTGTGGCTGCAGTACAGTGCAGACATAAAATTACTATAAATTACAAAATTAATAAGTAGTGCTAAAATAGGAATGAGTCAAAAGTGTTCATGGGTCTGTGGAATGTCCAGAAATCTGATGGTGTAGAGGAAGAAGCAGTTCCTAAATTGTTAACTCTGGGTTTTCAGGCTTCTGTACCTCCTTCCCGATGGTAGTAATGAGAAAAGGCTATGTCCTGGATGGTGAGGGTCCTTGGTAACTTCTTGAGGCACCGCCTTTTGAAGATATCCTCAGTGGTAGGGAGGGTGGTGCCCATGATGGAACTAGCTGAATCTGCAACCTTCCGAACAGTCTCTTGTCATCCTGTGCATTGGAGGCCCCATGCTAGGCTGCAATGAAACCAATCAGAATGCTTTCTGCAATGCAGCTATATAAATTTACAAGAGTCTTTATAATCTTACTATGTAAAATGTTCAAGCTTAAATTAGGAATATTGCATTAACATTCTTAATTCTCTGGTTTTTTAAACAATATATTTAAGGGCATATTAAATACAGTATATGTAAAACAGACAATGCAACATATGTATGAACAATCATCTTTAATTAGTGTTTATAATAAATGTAAGTACAAAACCATTCTCTCAAGGACTTGATGTTTCCTTTAGGATGTATTATTTCCTTTAATACATGTTGCTATGATAAATATTGTTGCCAAAAGACATCCTTAAAGGACAATAACAATGCTTGTAGTTCCCACAATGTTCTCAGTCCTGGGCAGAACTCAATCCACTACTGTTGTTAGAAAAACACTATTTTGTATATTTCAATATACAAAATAGTGTTTTAATTACTACCTTGCTTTAAGTGACAAATAGTTAAATCTTCTATATTGTAAAATAAATGAAATATTCATTTGATTTAACTATCTGACATTAAAAGGTAAGTAATAACACTGGACATCAAATTTTTTTGGAAGTGTTAATTCCTCAGAATTTTTTGTGGTTATGATAGACCCCAGAAGCCAAACAGAAATGTAATTTCGGACTATGTGTATCACATGGGAATTTGCAGAAACAAGAGATCAACTTTTATTGAGTATAATGTGTTTAATTGCATAATAGTGCTGGCTAAAAATGTTCTATTGATGATTTTCATTTGTACACAGTGTCTGAGGCTTTATGCTTAAGTGCCCAAAAATAATCAGCCAGCATTGATGGATTCCAGTTGCTCTGATACCATTTCTCCATGACTGCAATGTCTTGATGAAACCCTTCACCATGCTTTTCATTGACAATGCCAAGATTTGCAGGGAAGAAGTCTAAATGGAAATGTAGAAAATGAAGCTTTAGTGACATGGTGTTGTGCGTTTGAAGCATGTTGTCTACCAGCTTCACGTAGTTTGGTGCTCTGTAGTTGCCAAGAGAATTTTCAACAACATGCTTGAAGGCCTTCCATGCCATTTTCTCCATTGTGCAGCACAGGTCTCGTAGCTGAAGGGAGACTGTGATATTCAATGGATTTCTTGTTTTCAGCAGAAAAACTAGACACATTGGTCAGACAGAAGTAGCAGTCCTTCACATGGTCCTTCTCCTCTCATCAGGACAGTGAACGGCATTGACTCCCGAGTACCTCTGAGCCAAGCTCTAAGATCGACAAATGTATGGAGCCCAGGCTTTGCCTTGTTTGCCAGTTTTACACCCAAAGCAGAGGGCATAAGCTTTCTTAAGAAGAGGAGTAATGCTCTGTCTTCGAGACTCAAGTGTGTACTCACCACAAATATAACAGAAAGTATTGTGGCTGTTGCAACATTGGCAAGACATTTTGCTATCACAACTACTCCAGAAAATACAGTTACTTTATTATAATGAGTACACGCAATATGCTCTGCACATAGAGCATATGCATCAATGTGACAGCAAACTGTAAACACAATGTATAGAACTGTGTGTGTGTGAGAGAGTGATGCATTTATAGCCTTTCTGCAACCTGTCCTACCATGCAGCATCTGCTCTGCCTAAGCATACCCAGGCGTGCCTGGACAAGATAGAGAACTTTTCAGCTTACATGTGGGCAACATTTCAATTGACTTAAATTATGAATTGAAATCAGAAATACAGGTGATTTTAAAAAGATGCGTGATTGGAAAATTTCATGGTGATTTTCATGATCAGCAGCCCAAAAATCCATTAGAAGCACCTAAATATATTCAGGAAGCAAAATCTTTGTTGTCCAGGGTAACAGTATTTTTAAAACAGTGCACAGAAAATGTGTGGATGTTTCTTGCTGTGTTAGTTGAATATGTAGCTAGGTACAACGATCTTTGGGAGAAGGCCTAAAATCACTGAATATTAATTACCAGAATATAATTTCTAAACAACTTGGCACTTTAGAATCTAATTGTAAATAATTAAATAGCTTCAAGATTACAGCTACATTTTCAGTAGAGGCATGGTGAAGAAATTTCAGTTCAGAGTAATAAGCTAACCAAAGTTGTATACAAAGCCTACCATTGAGGAAAGACAATGTTTCCCAAAATGTACTGCCTAGCTCATAATTTGTTTTAATACATCTATTTAATTTGGCAGGTGTGATATTAAGAGGAAAGTGTTGTAAGCAAGTGGTAGAAAAACAAATGAACCTAGCACAAAGAAAAGCAGAATGAACTATAATTCATGAGCCTCTTTATAACTAGATTGAACTGTAACAAACTGTCTTATCAGCAGGTGGAGTATTAGCAAGTGCACTTGCTCTCAGAAGCAATTCTCAACTCTGTAAGTGAGATAATGCAAAACGCTTAATCATTTATACAATTAGCTTACAGGTAATGTACTCTTGTCCAGTCTCCATATCTTCACCTACACATATTACACAAATATTGGGAGTAGATTTGCCTATTTCTGACTGCAAAGAACACCATCAGACATCCATTCACTATTTCATATTAGAGTTATCAGAGTGAAATTAGAACCTATATCTGTCATATACAGGAATAAGAATGGCATTTGTTTTGCTACAACTTTACCTTGCTAGCTTTTATATGACTTGCTAAAGAAGTGAATATAATCCACTTTAATTGAAATGCTTTAGTTGCCATTCTGTACGTTCATATTCAAACACAATATTTTAGTTCTCTTTTATTTTATTAGGCTTATTACTAATGTACACCACTCATCATTCATTTCAATCGCATTCTTTTATACCTATCTGTTTATGACACATAATTACATACAGAAATTAAACACACTACTTACAGTTTTAATCAGATGCATAGTAGTGTTTAAATTTGTGAATTATATTTTTTACCCATTAGAAATAAAAAGTTTTAATTCTAAAATGTGTTACCTTCATTCTAAACAGTTCCACAAACACAAGGAACCCCTACAGATGTTTGAGAAAATTTGAGTCCTTTCAGTTTTGTACATCTTGGAAGCCTATATATTTGTTAGAATTATCTATATTAAAATACTTGCAGTTATGTTGTGTATTTCACTTCCTCCATTGTTTTATAGTACCCTTAAAGGAAAAATAACTATTTTAGTGTTGGAAATGTGTCAGCCAGTTTGAGTATCACAGGATCCCCATAACAGACATAATCTGTTTTAGTAACATTGGCGGAGGGAAATGTGGCCAGTTAAAAGAGCAACATATCAGCTCTTCTTCAAAACATTTCTATAAAATTGTGTACAGGGATGTAAGAGAGTAGTTAAAGTCAGTTTGATATTTTATCGGAAAGACGGGACATTTTTAACACATTTTCCGTATTGTTTTAAAGTATGATAAATCTTTCTGATTCAGAGGCATGCGGTGTCGAATGAACGACAACTGACCACCATCTCCGCTCCAACTGACTGTATCACTTCCGAAACACATGACGAAGTGAGAATTCCCTGACGGTGTTAAAAAAAAAAAGTGGGAAAACTGGACTAATACTTTCAGAGTTAAACCACTTCTGCGAAACTCTTTCACCGTGTACTAATAAGTAATTAGCAAGGAATCTTTCGGAGAAGAATTAATACCAGTCAAATTTACAGTCATTATTAATTCAGTTCCAGTCGGCGATGTGAAGTCAGTGGCAGGTGGGGATTTGTTTAATGAGGTGATTAGGTTGGAATTAATTAGCCAATCAGTTGCTCGGGGGTGATAGAGAAAACGCGGATAAGAGTACTGTAACTCGCTGCGGCGTTTCCTGTATGGTTGAATCTATCCACTTCAGTACAGTTGGGTCGTGAAAGAAAAGGAGTGTTGTTATTTCTTGTGGACTTTGGGTTCCTGCTTTTTCACTGAAGCAGTGATATGATTCCAATTCGTTTAATTTTGTTGCTACTCATAGCAACGAATTTAAATGCAGCCAGGTTTGGTGAGTACCCTATTTCTACTTCGTGAAATAGGGATTAGTGTATGGAAGACCTACTTAAAGGGAAATACAGTTTGTATGCTTTCTCGGAAGTAAGGGGGTAAAAGATGAAATCAACAGTGTTTTGATATATTATTCTACCCAAGCAAGGGGCATGGAAGTTTGAAGTTCCCTTTATTTTTTGATGCCCATTTAAAATGACTTTTGTTGCATTTCTAAATCTCTTCCTCCCCTGTTCAGGTCCTAAATAATTTTCCTCTGCATATAAATTACCTGGATCATGTGTCCTCTAAGTATTCAATTTAGCACTGAAGCCACCTACTTTTCATTGCAAGGGATTCCCGTTGACACTGAAAAGATTCTCTGAGGTGTAAAGGTAACATCTAAGCAAATCAGTTGCAAAGGGATATTCAACCTATCTCCCGTTTCATTCTGTCAAAAGCTTCTAATTACATTCTTTTTCCCCTGTGTGGGCTATATGCTTCTAATACTTGCATGTACTTTCTGAACAAGCTGGGTGTTTTGGATTGCTACCATGTTTTTTTTGCATTTCTATGGTTGTTTGTTACTTGTCATTGGGTCGCTCTAGATTCTGGAGCAGCTTCAGCTCAGTCTGGCTAAATTGGGTGTGATTATTGGATTTTTGTCATCTCCAATAGAGTTCAGAATGGCAGATTTCCATCATTTGCTGAGAGGAGAACTTTTAAATAAAAATCTCCTTTCTGCTCACCAAGGTGAAGTTGAATCGGTCTTTCCTTGTGATGGTGTTGATAACTTATTGATGTAACTCCAGTCTACAACAGCGCAGGGGTTATTAGTTTTGTAGTAACTAGGACAATCCTGTTTCATCTGCCTTAGTTATAGTGCTCATGTGTGAACTGGAAGACTTCAGTTCAAATCTTCCCTATGATCAGTTAAACAGCCTGATGCTGCCAGTGAAGGACCTTATGCTATTGAGATGTTTACCCTAATTTAAAATTCTCAACTCCCTTTCATACAAGTCAAAAATCCAATAGAAAGAAAATTTTCCCTAACATGAAGCTGCCTGGTGTTCAGGCTCAAATGCTGCTTTAATTTAATGTCATTTCACGAGGCAACCCTTTAAATTTTTTCACATTTTTGACATGCACTTGCACATTCCTTTTGTATGGGGAAAAGTTGTCTTATCTCTAGTTAAACTAGTGGGTGTTATCCAGTTTTAAAACAAAAGTATTCTTTGCCTAATAAATCCAAAATATGTTTGCATAACAGTTTTGCTTGCGTTTACTTAAGGGTCAGCTATTTCCTGCAATCCATTGCAGTTTCGGTGTAGGAATGGGCATTGTGTACCATTGCTGTGGAAATGTGATGGTGACGATGACTGTACTGACGGAAGTGATGAAAGTGGTTGTGGTAAGTAATTGGTAGCTAGGTCATTCTGTAGATCATTATGCCTGAACATAATTGGGGGAAGTAGGAGAGGGGAAGTGTGATGGTAGGGGGGTTGAAAGGCACCTTAATAAAATTGGAATTGTTGCTTCTTTATCATAAGCTTTGTAAAACAATGATCTGGGTAAATGGCCAAGACAATGTACATGTTGGTATAAGACCATAAGACATGGGAGCAGAATTGAGGCTACACTTTGAGTCTGCTCCGCCACCCCATCATGGCTGACTTGTTATCCCTCTCAACCCATTCTTCTGCCTTCTCCTGCCCTTACTAATCAAGAACCTATCAACCTCTATACCCGATGACTTGGCTTCCATGACTGTTGGTGGCAATGTATTCCACAGATTCAACATCTTCTGCCTATAGAAATAACTCCTCACCTCTGCTCTAAAGGGATATCTTTCTAATCTGAGGCTGTGCCCTCTGATCCTAGATTTACCCTACTATAGAAACATAGAAAACCTACAGGCCCTTCAGCCCACAATGCTGTACTGAACATGCAATATGGGAAACATCCTCTCCACATCCACTCTATGTAGGCCTTTCAAATTCAGTAGGTTTCAATGAGATCTGTCCTATTCGTTTAAACACCAGTGAATGCAGGTCCAGAGCCATCAAATGCCACTCATATATTAACCCTTTCATTCCTGGGATTATTTTCGTAAACCTCCTGTGGAGCCTCTCAAATGTCAACACCTCCTTTCTTGGATAAGGACCCCAAAACTGCATAATACTCCAAGTGCAGACTCACCAATACCTTATAAAGCCTCAGCATTACATCCTTGTTTTTATATTCTAGGCCTTGAAATGAATGCCAACATACCATTTGCCTTTCTTACCACCGACTCAACATACAATCATCCACAAGGACTCCCGTCCCTTTGCATCTCTGATTTCTGAATTTTCTACCCATTTAGAAAATAGTCTATGCTTTTATTCCTTCTACCAAAGTGCATGAACATGCATTTCCCTGCACTATATCCCATCTGCCATATCTTTGTCCATTCTCTTAATCAAAGTCCTTCTGCATGTTTCTTGCTTCCTCTATACTACCAGTTCTTCCACCTTTTTTCATGTTGTTCACAAACTTTGCCACAAAGCCATCAATTCTGGAATCCAAATCATTGATATATAGCATGGGAAGGAGCCATCCGAACACAATTCCCTTCAGAATGCCACTGATCATCAGCAGCCAACCAACAAAGGCCCACTTTATTCCAACTTTTCATCTCCTGCCAGTCGGCCAATTTTTTATTCATGCCAGTATCTTCCCTATAATACCAAGGGCTCTTATCTTCTAGAGCAGCCTCGTACCTTGTCAAAGGCCTTCTGAAAATCCAAGTAAACAACATCCACTGACTCTCCTTTGCCTAGCCTGCCCGTTATTTACTCAAAAAACTTCAGACAGGTAAGATTTCCCCTTCACAAAAGAGTGCTGGCTTTGGGCTATTTTATCATGTGCTACCAAGTACCCCAAGACCTCATCCTTAATAATAGACTCCAGCATCTTTCCAAGTGCTGAAGTTGAGCTACCTGATCTATCATTCCCTGTATTTTGCTTCCATCCCTCTTAAAGAGTGGAATGGTAATTGCAATTTTCCAGTCCTCTGGAACAATACCAGAATCTAGAGCTTCTTGAAAGATCATTACTAATGAGTCCACAATCTCTTCAGCAGCACATCTAGCAACATGTTATGCACTAACATGTCTGCAGTTCATCCTAAGTGTGGGCAGCATGCTGGCCACAAATTTCCAGAAGGGTAGCAGGCAAGTGGAAACTCTGAAAAGTAGCAATGTTTTGATAGCTAATCCAAAGCTACTAATACTTGTGAATAGCTGGGGCCAAAGCACCTCACTAGTCCATAAGACCATAAGCCATAGGAGCAGAATTAGGCCATTCAGCCCATTGAGTCTGCTGTGCCATTCCATCATAGCTGATGCCGGATGCCACCCAACCCCATACACTTGCTTTTTGCCATATCCTTTGATGCCTTGACTGATCAGAAAATGATAAACTTTTGCTAAACTTAGATATACCCACGGACTTGGCCTCCACCGCAGTCAGTGGCAGAGAATTCCACAGAATGCTACTTTCCAGCTACAAAAAAATTCCTCCTTACCTCTGTTCTAAAGGGTTGTCTTCAATTTTGAAGCTGTGCCCTCTAATTCTGGATACTCACACCATAGGAAACATTCTCTCCACATCCACCCTATCTCGTCCTTTCAACATTGGGTAGGTTTCAATGAGATCCCCCGGCATTCTTCTAAATTCCAGTGAGTAGGGGCCCAAAGCTGCCAAACACTTCTCATATGTCAACCCCTCTGTTCTGGGAATCATCCTCATGAACCTCCTCTGGACTCTCTCTAATGACAACACATCCTTTCTGAGCAAACACAAGGAAATCTGCAGATGCTGAAAATTCAAGCAACGCACGCAAAATGCTGGTGGAACACAGCAGGCCAGGCAGCATCTATAGGGAGAAGCACTGTCTAGAGTGAGGTTGGAATTGGAACACACTGTGGTGATAGAGTGAGGTTGGCACAGTGCTTCTCCCTATAGATGCTGCCTGGCATGCTACATTCCACCAGCATTTTGTGTGTGTTACATCCCTTCTGAGATAGGAGGCCCAAAACTGTTGAGAGTACTCTAAGTCCGACCTAACTAGTGCCTTATAAAGGCTCAGCGTTATCTCCTTGCTTTTGTATTCTAAAATAGTATGTTATTCAACTTCAATACTTTTTTTCCTCAGGTGCCAGTATCAAGGATGTCTGAGTTATTGCAGAGCACTCAAATAGCCAGAAGTTCCTGTGCACATTGGAACAATTGATATAGGTATAGTGTAGGCTGAGATCCTGCAGAGCGAGTAAAGGGAGTTGGGCAAGAGGTTTAGAAGCAGAACCCCGATCTCCAGATTGCTCTTGGTACCATGTCATAGTGAAGTCAGAAGTAGAATGATAGGCTAGGTGAATGCGTGACTAAGGAGCTTATTCAAGGATTAAGGTTCAGGAATTTTTGGATCTCTTTTGCAGGAGAGACTTGCTGCATACTTCAACTAGAGAAGAACCAATATTCTTAAAGGGAAATTTGCTAGTGCTGTATGAGTGGGTTTAAACCAGGTTGTCGTTGGGGTTGGTCTCACAGTCATGGGATAAAGCAGTAACCATCAAGAGCAGGTTTAGTAATTAGGACAGCTAAGGGGTGCAGTAAACGGAAGGAAATGAATATTCATTTAAGCTGTTTATTTCAATGCATGAGGCTTAACATGAAGGTGGACAAAATCAGATTTAGTTTTAACTCTGGGTCTGGAGTGTTGTATGTATATAATAGCAGGAAATGGCTGAGAGAAAGGCAAAACTGGTAGCTTCGTGTTCTAGGATACAGATGCTACAGGTGTTACAGAAGTTGAGGAGGAGATGTTTTCAAGTCAAGTTACTTTTATTGTCATTTCGACCTGAACTGCTATGTACAGTACATAGTAAAAAATGAGACAATGTTTCTCAGGACCATGGTGTTACATGACACGGTACAAAAACTAGACTGAACTATGTAACAAACAACACAGAGAGAGAAAAAACAACTACACTAGACAACTACACTTTCTTTTGTGTTAAGGGAGATGCAACAGTAGTGCTTAGAGATGGCATTCCTGGCGACTTGTCCAGACTCACTGGAGTTTTAGAAGAATTTCAAATATTAAAAGTCCTATCTGGAGTGCAAGTGGACAGGATGTTTCCTCTAGTGGGGGATTCTAGGACCAGAGGGTACTGCCTCAGAATAGAAGAGTGTCCCTTTAGATCAGAACTTGGGGGGAATTTCTATAGCCAGAGGATGATGAATCTGTGGAATACATTGCCATGGATGGGAAGCAGAGTGTGGTGGGTGAAGGTTGTCTCTCAGAATGGAGGCTGGTGACTAGTGGTACGTCACAAGACTCAGTGTTGGGACATTTGTTATTCAATATCTGTGATGCAAACGCACAAATCTGCAAGTCTGCAAATGGTACAAAGTTAGAAGCTGTAGATGGTTAGAAGAGCATCATAGATCAGGGGGAACCATGGTCTGATAGGGAAATGAGCCAAGGTGGGGGTCAATGGATTTCAGTGCAGATAAATGTGTTGTTGTTTGTTTTGGAAAGTCAAACTAGCCTAAGACTTGTACTATGAATGGTAGGATATTAAGAAGGGCAAGTACATTATACATTGTAAGTGGCATTGCCTGTAGCTAGGGTGGTGAAAAAGATGGTTAGCACATTGGCCTTTATCAGTAAGGACATGAAGTACAGGGGTAAGAACATTTAGGTTCATTTGCATAAGTCACTGATGAGTTTGAACTCAAGAGTGCTGTTTTGGTCACCCAGTTAAAGGAAAGATGTAGTTAACTGTAAAGAGTGCAGGAATGGATTTGAGGATGTTACCAGGACTAGAGGCTTGTGATTGGCCAGGGTAGGTCTGTATTTCTTGGAACATAAGAAAATGAGGGGCAATCTTGCAGTGTTTAACATTGAGTGGTGTACACAAGGTGAGTGGAGAAATCGTTTTCTCCAGATTTTGGTCTTTCCTCTCTAGGGGGTATAAACTTGAGGGAAAAGACTTAAAAGAGACCTAAGGGGCAACATTTTCCATTCAGAGGGCGGTGAGTATATGGAATGAGCTGCCAGAGAAAGTGGTTGAGGCAGGTACAATGGTAACACTTTAAAAAGCACATTTGGTTAGGTACAGGAGGGACAAGGCTTGGAGCAATGTGGGCAAAATGCAGGAAATTAGGACTATTTGAGTGGCACCCGTTCAGCATGGACTGGTTGGGCTGAATGGCCTATCTCTGCTGACTCTATAAACACACTGAATAATTACTGGTTGCTTTATCTTAATTGCCACACTCCAGGCTCTGTGTACTAATGATCATGGAACTGTATAACCCAAAAGAGGTCCTTAAGCTCGTATCCACGCCTTGATTTTCATAATTGGTTCATAGTTAATTATATCTTGATTTCTGGGATGTGTTGGGAAAATTAGTTTCGGCCATTTAAAACTGCAATTGAATTGTGCCAACGACCTACATAAATTGTAAACACAAGAGATTCAGCAGATGCTGGAAATCTTGAGCAACTCACATAAAGTGCTGGAGGAACTTGGCAAGTCATCAAGGCATGAAGGGTCTTGGCCTGAAACATCGACTGTTGATCGCCCTCCACAGATGTCACCTCGTTTGTTACGTATCTACTTAAATTGTCTGGTTCTTGTGCCAAGTATACTTCAGGTTACTGGTCATTGTTTCTTGACTGATTTTATTATTTTCTCTCCCTCTCATCAATTCCCCCATCCCATTACCAAATAATTTTAAAATACTAATAATATTTATGCTTGGCCACCACTTAAACAAGAACAATTGAGCTTATAGTCCTTCTGCCTCTGGTATTATTCGCTGAGTGTTTCACTTGCATTCTCGGTTTTAAGACTTGGATCTGAAATCTTGATGTAATTAGAATTGATTGGAATGCAAAATTTGCAAATTAGATTGACCTATAAACGTATTGTTGGCAGTTCATTAATGAGTTGAGTCTTAGAATGTAGATTGGGATCATTGTGTGGAGAAATAATTAGTGTCACAGGATAATTCAGGCTTGCTGTTTTAATGGTGTCTATAAATTATTTGACACAGTTCAGACTACGTGTGCCGTTTCTGACTTTGTATGCCACAGTGGACATTGTTTGCCCAGTAAATGGAAATGTGATGGTGTACCTGACTGTGACGATGGCTCAGATGAAAGTCCAGAAGTCTGTCGTGAGTATGATGTTTGGCCAAAACGGAAGCTTTCTCAATCATCTTGTACAGGAGCAGCTCACCTGTAGCCTCATGCCTCCCCAGTTATTTCATTGCAATTTCGGCTAATCTACCACGGGACTTGGCCACTCTGTGCCAAATTCTCATAGCCCTAAATTCTCCTGTTTGGTTTTTCAGATCATTTCAGATTCTAATCATCTGAAAAACTTAATCATCTACCCTCCAACTTGCTAAAGTAAAGAATTCAGATATTTGCTCTCCTTTGCAAGAAACTTCTAAAAACTCTATTTAAAAGACTGGCACTTTATCTCAAAGCTATCCCTTCATTTGAGACCCTCCCATAAGTGAAAATGTTTTAACATTTACCCAGTTACGCCCACTCAGAATTTTGAGTATTTCATTAAGATTGCCATTTGTTCTTTTCCAACAACTAGAGACCTAACCACATATCCTGCTGACAGATCAATCCTTGCATCCTAAGATTTGGGGAGGTAAATTTCTTTTGCACTGCCTCCAATACTACTAATCTTGCTTTCTTTTAGACCCCTTTCCAAATTTGTGTACAGTGCCATAGGTGTGGCTTCCCCAGTGCCCTGTGCAATTGTAACAAAGATTCAACTTTTCCAAAATCCTGCACCATTTTCAATACTTTTGCCCCATTATTGGAGGCAGATGTCTCCATCACTCTGTTTCATCTCAGAGTTGGTCTTGGTGGCTTGAGAAAGTGGAAACAAACTCCTCTAGTAGCCAAAGTCCAATAATATATTGGGCTTGATCAACAACTGCCCATCCATAGGCCAGGAACTTAATTTCTATGAAGATGCTTAAGTCTCGTGTATGGGATGTTTCTGACCTACAGCAGATTTTCTGAATAATTTGTGTTGTTTCTCCCACCCCCACCCCCACCTCAGACATGAAAATGTGTAATCTGAATGAAATTCATTGTGGCCCTGGCACTTTTCAGTGTATTCCTACTGCCTGGAAGTGTGATGGAGAAAAGGACTGTGAGAACGGCAGTGATGAAGAGAACTGTGGTATGTTTTTAACAAGCCAGCCAGGCTAACTCTAAAGACTCATTGAGCAAAATGTATTTAAAATCAAATTTATTCTTGTGTTGGAGAGGACAGAGGTAGTAAATTAGCATTATTGAACTCGTAGCTCACAGAATACCGCACTGTCGCAAATCAAGGAACATTAAAATGTTCCTGCACCCTAGAAGCATGCTTGCAAACACACTTCTAACATACTTTCACAAACCTTAGTATAGCTGTGGAATCCTTACCAGTGTTGTCTTTTTAACTTTGCTTTTGAGAAGAGGGGTGGGTGAAAATGAATGCCAGAGGAATTCTAATTATATAAGCCTGCATTGCTCCCTGTTACTATTGATGGTGAGGACCTACAAGTACCTGGGAGTGCATCTGGATGACAGACTTGAGTGGAGCACCAACACAGAGGCTGTGTACAAGAAGGGTCATAGTCGCCTCCTCTTCCTGAGGAGAATGAGGTCCTTTGGAGTATGCAGACCTCTCCTTCACATGTTCTACCAGTTTGTTATCACCAGTACATTCTTTTATGCAGTGGCATGCTGGAGCAATGGCATCAACACGGGTGATACCTACCAGCTCAATAAACTGATTAGAAAGGCTGGCTTTGTTATAGGAGTCAAACTGGGCACACTGGAGGCTGTGAAAGAACAAAGGACTCTACAGAAAATACTGGCAATTCTGGACAATGTTTCTCACTCTCTGCCATGCCACCTTGGCTGAACAGAGGAACACTTTTAGTAATAGACTAAAACAACTGCACTGCTCCAAAGAGCGCTATATGAGGCCATTCTTACCCTCGGCCATCAGGCTCTATAACGAGTCGACCAATAGCCGGGGAAGTGATGACTCTTTGGGGTAACCTGCTTTTTTTTATTCTTTCCTACTTCTCTACTAATATTTGTCTATCTGTGCACTTGCAATGCTACTATGATACTGTCAATAAAGTATCTATCTGTTTTACTTACTTGGGCCCTTAGCTCCCAAGTGGAGCATAAGCCTTCAGTGATCTCCCATCTCCATCGTATGATTAGAGTTCAGCAACGCTTCTGCAATCCATTGCATCCTCTGTACAGGGGATTGGCCTAGACAACTTCAGCAAAGCCTAGTTGGCCAGCCTTGCCTGTTTTCCACCTCTTGCTACAGGGAAGTAGGGTTTGATTTTCAGAGGCCTCACTATATGGTAATGAGGTGTATTTGCTAATTTCTACTCTCCAAGATCCTGTCGAGTAGAAATTCCAGACAGTGGTTGTTTTATGCCTAGCACATTAAAAACATTACAAAATCAAGCAGTTTGTATACTACAGTAGCCAAGAAATGATTGCTTTTGCACAGTTATGAGTGTTATGCCGGTTCTAATAGGAGACCTTTTCTTTTCAGGCTCCTTTAATTGCAGTACAGTCGAATTTACTTGCACCAGTGGTAGATGCATTTCCAGGGTATTTATCTGCAATGGCCAAGATGACTGTGGTGATGGAAGTGATGAAAAAGGCTGTGTTTCCCAATCCTGCGGCCGTCATGAGTTCCAGTGCAATAGTTCCGAATGCATTTCTCTGAGATGGGTTTGCGACAACAACGTTGACTGCGCTGACCAATCTGATGAATCTCCAGAACAATGTGGGCGTGCCACTCCTCACGCAACCTGCTCTGCTAATGAGTTCTTCTGTGCGTCTGGTGAATGCATCAGTCATCACTGGCACTGTGATGGAGATCGTGACTGTGAAGATGGAAGTGATGAACTGAATTGTGGTAAGTAACATGGAACCAGACTTGCTGGAGTGGAGTTGGCTAGTAGATATCTGAATTTAGTTTTCTGGACAAGTCTGAGTGTCACATTGACACTTGTTCTACCATTGGAATGATTTTCTTTAAAATTGTGCTGAATGATCAATATGTTAATAATTGAAATGGATTTTTCCTAGGTTTAGCCATCAGTTTACTTATCAATAAGCATTTGGATTATATTTCATATCTGACTTGTATTAAATGCATTTTTTAAAGATGAAATTATTCTTTAGTTCTGACTCTAGTGCAACGGTTTGTTTTTTGGAATATAAATACAATATTCCCTGTGTGGAATGAGCTTCCAATAGCAGTGATAGAAGCAAGTTCAATATTGGCATTTAAAGTAAAATTGGATAGGTATATGGATAGGAAAGGAGTGGAGGGTTATGGTCTGAGTGCAGGTCAGTGGGACTAGGTGAGAGTAAGCGTTTGGCACGGACTAGAAGGGCCGAGATGGCCTGTTTCCGTGCTGTAATTGTTATATGGTTATATTACTGATATAATCAGTTGGAGGACAGAACAACGCAACAAATTTTTAATTTCCAACACAAATGGATAATAGCAAGAGTTGTATTTGATTGCTATTTCCATAGATTAACAATTTGATTTGATTTAGCTCCTTCAACATGTAGACCAGATCATTTCAGATGTGGTGATGGCAGTTGTATCCCGCAAACAAAAAAATGTAATGGATTTGCAGACTGCTCTGATGCTACTGATGAAAACCACTGCCAGAATGGTAGGTGCATAGGTTTTAAAATGCATCAGCTCATGCATTATATCCAATGTATTGGATATAAACTTAAATGTTTGTCTTTAACTTCAGACTGCACCACTCCTCCTGAGTTCAAATGTCGAAGTGGAGAATGCATTGCTATAAGTAAAGTCTGTAACCACAAATGGGACTGTAGAGATGGGAGTGATGAGCCCTTTGAATGCCGTAAGTAGATCTTTCAGCCTTGCAGAAACAATTGACGGCATCTTCTCTACTTTTGTGGCTGCATAACCAGTATTGTTTAAAGGAAGTTAGACTATGGACTGTATTGGGAATCTGACTGTCTTGAATCCAAGAATATACACTAGGAAAGGATGAGGTTGGGGAAGAGAAAGTAGCAGTATTTTAAGAATTATTCTTTCTTGGTGCACCCTAATGCTGACACGCCCAAGGAAGTACTACTGTAAAACACCAAATTACTTGGTATTGTAAACATTGTATTTGCATGTTCTAAAAGACCAATGCCTCACACTGGATCTGTATATCTGTTTTATTGAATACCAGTTTCATTAAAAGCAAGCAAAGTTTGGATTTGGTCTGTTGAGGGACTAGAATAGCAAAGTGATATGGACCCATTGACTGCAGCAGCTCTAGACCAACTCTATTGGCAACTTTTTTCTTCCCTACAATGTTTTTCCATTCTTAAATCTTGAAAGCTTTGTTCAATCTGCATTCTTCATCCAAACAAATTTGTGCAGTGAAATTCTTACTTTGTACATGCTTTACTCCTGTTTCATTAAATCTGAGCCCACTTCAACAACTGGATAATTTTTTAAAATTCTAATCCTTGGTTTTCTTTTAAAGCAAGACCTAGTTTTTTTTTGCTTAAATTCTACTTTTCAAGTCTGACCGCAGAGGCCTTCCCATGCCCATAATTTGACATTTCTAAAAGTGACATGCAGATACAACTTGCTAAACAATTTGGATTTGCTGTTGCAATCTGCCTTTTTAATTTAAAAAAAATGTATGTGCTTATTAACTAACTTGTTAGCTTTGGTCTGAATCTTGGGTTAAATTCTTCTGCAAAAAAATACTCTTCTATAACCTTTTTTATTTATTCATTTGCTGGATGTGGGTGTCGCCAGCTTTTATTTCCCATCCCTAGTTGCCCTTGAGAAGGAGGTGTTGAGCTGCCTTGAACCACTGCAGTCCCTGAGGTATAGGTACTGCTGTTAGGGAGGAAATTCCATGATTTTTGACCCAGCGACAATGAAGGAATGACTATATGTTTCAAAGTCAGGATGGTAAGCGACTTGAAGGGGGATTTCCAAGAGGTGGTGTTCCCAGAAATCTGCTGTTCCCGTCCTTCTGGATGGTAATGGTCGTGGGTCTGGAAGGTACTGCCTTAGGAATTTTGTCTTGTTGCAGTGCATCTTGTAGATCGTACACACTGCTGCAACTGATCGTTGATGGTGGAGGGATTGGATGCTTGTGGAAGGGGTACTAATCAAGTGGGCTGCCTTGTACTGGATGGTGTCGAGCTTCTTGAGTGTTGATGGAGCTGCACTCATCTGGGGTGTGGCGAGTATTCCATTACACTCCTGACCTGAGCCTTGTAGATGGTGGACAGGCTTTGGGGAGTCGGGGTGAGTTACACGCCGTGGGACTCCTAGCCTTTGACCTGCTCTGGTAGCCACGGTGTCTATATGGCTAGACCAGTTCAGTTTCCTGTCAATTGTAACCCCTGGAATGTTGATAGTAGGGGACTCAGTGATAGTGTTGCCACTCAATGTCAGGGGATGATGGTTAGAGCCTCTCTTGTTGGAGATGGTCATTGCCTGGCACTTGCGTGACTCCAAAGTTATCTGCTACTTGTCCAGCCCAAGCCTGGATATTGTCCAGGTCCTGCTGCATTTGGGTATGAACTGCTCACAATCTGAGGAGTCACAAATGGTGCAGAACATTGTGCAGTCATCTGCGAACATCCCCACTTCTGACCACCTGATGGAAGGAAAGTCATTGTTGAACAGCTGAAGATGGTTGGTCCTAGGACACTTCTCTGAGGAACTCCTGTAGTGATGTCCTGAGGTTGAGATGATTGACTCCCGACCTCCAAAACCATGTTCCTTTGTGTCAGGTATGATTCTAACCAGCGGAGGGTTTTCCTCCTGAATCCTATTGACTCCACTTTAGCTAGGACACCTTGATGCCATACTCTGCCAAATACTGCCTTGATGTCGAGGGCTATCACTCTCACCTCACCTCTGGTATTTAGCTCTCTGTCCATGTTTGGACCAAGGAGATGATGAGGGCAGGAGCTGAGTGGCCTTGACAGAACCCATAGTGGACATCTGTAAGCAGGTTATTGCCGAGTAGATGCTGCATGATAGCACTGTTGATGACCCCTTCCATTACTTTGCTGATGACTGAGAATAGGCTGACAGGGCGGTAATTGGCTGGGTTGAACTTCTCCTGTTTCTTATGCATAGGACTTACCTGGGCAATTTTCCACATTTCTGGGTAGATGCCGGTGTTGTAGCTGTACTGGAGTAGCTGGGCTAATGGCATGGCTAGTTCTGGAGCACAAGTCTTCAGGACTATTGCTGAGATTTTGTCTGGGCCCATAGCCTTCGCAGTGTCCAGCCGTTTCTTGATATCACGTGGAGTGAATCAGATTGGCTGCATACTGACATCTGGGGTGCTGGGGACTTCTGGAGGAAGCCAAGCTGGACCATCTACTCGACACTTCTGACTGAAGGTTGTTGCAAGTGCCTCAGCTTTATCTTTTACACAGGTGTGCTGGGCTCCTTTATCATTGAAGATGGGAGTATTTGTGGAGCCTCCTCCTCCAGTGAGTTGTTTGATTGTCCATCACCATTCACAGCTGGATGAGGCAGGACTACAGAGCTTAGGCCTGATCCGTTGGTTGTGGAAGCACTTAGCTCTATTACTTGCTGCTTAGGGTGCTTGTCATGCAAGTAGTCCTGTACTGTGGCTTCACCGGGGTAATGCCTCATATTGAGATATGCCTGGTGTTGTTCTCGGCATGTCCCTCGCACTCTTCATTGAACCAGGGTTGATCCCCTGGCCTGGTGGTAATGTTAGAGTGGGGGATGTGCCGGGCCATGAGGTTACAGATTGTAGTTGAGTACAATTCTGCTGCTGCTGATGACTCACAGCGCCTCGTAGACGCCCAGTCTTGGGCTGCTAGATCTGTTCAAAGTCTATCCCATTTAGCACGGTGGTAGTGCCACACAACGCAGTGGAGGGTTTCTTCAATGTGGAGACGGGATTTAGTCTCCACAATAGTCTGATGTTCACTCCTACCAGTGCTGTCATGGACAAATGCTTCTGCGGCAGGCGGGTTGGTGAGAGTGAGGTCAAGTGTGTTTTTCCCTCTTGTTGTTTCCTTCATGACCTGCTGTAGTCCCAGTCCAGTAGCTCTGTCCAGTAGGACTTTGTGGTGGTACTACCAAACCACTCTTAGTGATGGACATTGAAATTCCCTCAACCAGAGTACATTCTGTGCCCTTGCCACCCTCCATGCCTCCTCCAAGTTCTGCTCAACATGGAGAAGTACTGATTCATCAGCTGAGGGAGGACGGTACGTGGTAATCAGCGCGAGGTTTCCTTGCCCATGTTTAATCTGGCGCCATGAGACTTCATGGGGTCCAGAGTCAATGTTGCGAGTTTACCAGGGCAACTCCCTCTCTACTACATACCATTATGCCACCACCTCTGCGAGGTCTGTCCTGCCAGTGAGACAGTACATACCCAGGAACGGTGATGGAGTCTGGAATGTTAACTGGTATGATTCTGTCAGTACAACTATGTCAGGCTGTTGTTCGACTAACCTGAATCTACAGAAATCTGTCATCACTGTAACTCTACACGTGGCTCACTGTGGCGTTGCTACACTCCCTCCATTGCTCCCTGCCGCACCTGGAACTTGCATAAGGTAATGCCCAATTCAAAAAAAAAATCTGCCCCAGCAAACTTGAGAGTGGGATTGTCAATTTTCATTTGATGTTTGTTTTTGTGCCTCATTTCCATTCATCTGAGCTCTAAGCCTCAAAGTTGAAATGACACATTGATTAAATGTGCATATTAAATCTGTATGGAGCAATGGCATTTGAATGCTGTGAATTTATTTATCTCTTTTTGGAATCAGGTTTTAATATGGCATAGTTTGTGAAATTTGCTTTGCAGAACAGTGCATTAAAATAACTAATTTTTTTTAAAAAACTATAAATTATAATAAGAAATATTATACAATGCAAAAAAAAAGAGGTGTACATGTGTTCATTGTCCATTAAGAAATCTGATGGCAGAGGGGGGGATAAAGCTGTTCCTGATATGTTGAGTGTGTCTTTAGGCTCCTGTACCTCATTGATGGTAGCAATGAGGAGAGGACATGACCTGGGTGATGGGGGTCATTAATGACGGATGCTGCCTTTTTAAGACTTGAATTTTAACTTTAGGTTGATTTGATAACAGTTAAATGGGCATCTAATCAAGCCTTCTATGATAATATTGTCAATTGCAATCAGGCCAACTTGAATGCATATTGCCAACATCAAATTAGTAAATCCTCTAAAATGCTGCCTGTCATTCTGAACAAGCAGTCAAACTTTACAGGCCTTGTCAGTTGCAATAGTTAACTCCTTCAAGATGTTCTGATATCCTCCATTTGACAATTTGGTTTATTTTCTGTCCACTTTTCACTTTGATCTAGCCTTCCCTCCTTTCAGAAAGTGTCATCCTTCAGAGAACACACACAAAATGCTGCTGCATTCCACCAGCATTTTGTGTGTGTTGCTTGAATGTCCAGCATCTGCAGATTTCCTCGTGTTTGCTTTTTAAGATCCTTCAGAGAAGCTGGAATACTTTTTTTCCCATCTTGAACAGAATTCTATTTAAGGATTTCCATTTGAAGAAAATTGTTACTGCTAAAGCTGCCTCATTTAGCAAATGCAGTACCCGTTTTTGATATTGTTTGTTCCTTCATCAATTTTTTTTTCTCTAGCGTTATTTACTCAATCCAAACCGTTGCACATTTGTTGGTGACTGTGTAGAATACACTGCCAGTGAAGGTGGTAGAGGCGGATACAATAGGGCCTTTTAAGAGACTCTTAGATAGTCACATGGAGCTTAGAAAAATAGAGGGCTATGCGGTAAGAAAATTTCAGGCAGTTTCTTGAGTAGGTTACAGGGTCGGCACAACATTATGGGCCGAAGGGCCTGTAATGTGCTGTAGATTTCTGTGTTTCTATTCCTCCCAGAAGAAAGCAATTTGTATTGGGGATACTAAGCATCCAATCCAACATATGGAGCATTTTTCATTTTTAAAATCTTCTTTATTAATTATTATTGAAGATTAACAAAAAAATATATTAAGGTAATCAAGTCAATATGTCATTATGTACAATGAAGAATTAAATTAGCAAATAACTGATTAATAAAGCTAAACAATATATCAATAATAAGAAAAATAAAATATTAAGAATATTTTTTGAAAGAAAAGAAAACAAAGAACCCCTACTGAGGAAAAAAAACTCTACTAACGTAAAATAAAACAGAAAAAAAACCCATTGGGAGACAACCTTGGAGCTATACATCATACAAGCTTCCAAAGAAGAAAAATATCAATCCACCAACTCAAATCCATTTAAACAAAAATCGGAAGGAAACCATATTAATTAACTCAAATCAGATGATAGTAGCGTGCAGATGATAGAACCCTACCTTTTTTCAAAATCAGATCGAGGATCAAAAGTTCGACTTCTGATTTTCTCCAAACTAAGACACAGCATCACCTGAGAGAACCATTTGTATCAAAGTAGGAGCAGAAGCATCTTTCCATTTCAACAAAATAGCCCTTCTGGCAAATAATGTAACAAATGCAATTACATGTTGGTCTGATGGAGAAATACCATGAATATATTGAGGGAGGACCATTTTAACAGGTTACATAATTCTATCAACACTTTTTCAGTTTGATCTCAACACTGAATTAGTTTAAATCCTCTGCCAATGTGCCTGTGTCCCTGGAAGTGTGTGTAGGGAGTTGTTAATTGTGAATTACAAGAAAATCTAAAGGAGCTTGAAACTATTGGTGTAATCAGTTGATTTGATTCCTGGTATTCTATCAATGAAGATTCTGATATTAAAAGTTCAAATTGACTAATTGTGTAAGATATCATTACTTGTATAATTACTATTTAAAGTCTGTCATGAGCCTTTGTGGCTCATCAGGCCAGTGCTTATGCTGGTTTCTGTGGCGTGAAGCGACTGAGAGTATGAAACTCCCCCTCCCTCCCCCGGATAGGACGTGAGGTTGACCCCCAGCATTTTATTGCCGGTACCCATGTTCAGCTGGGTAGACTGGAGCATTGTGTGGTTAAGCTCAAAGACACACACGCTGCCTCAGCTGGGCTCGAACTCACAACCTTCAGGTCGCTAGTCAAACACCCTAACCACGCGCCACGTGCCACACGTAATTACTATTGCATGAAGTGTTTTGGGAACCCTGGATCTTCCTTCAATCCTCTACCCTGTATTCGCCTCTTTCCATAGGACTAAATGAATGCTTGGTGAACAACGGTGGTTGCTCTCACATTTGCCGTGATCTTCCCATTGATTATGAATGTGACTGCCCTGCTGGTTTTGAATTAGTTGATGGGAGGACCTGTGATGGTGAGTGTTGCTAGTCGAATCCATGTTTGGAATGTATTTTCTGTCCTGTTAATGTAGTTAGATGGGGATGCATCCTGCTCTCTTTCACAGATATCAATGAATGCTTAAACATGGCAACTTGTAGCCAAATCTGCATCAACTTAAAAGGAAGCTATAAATGTGAATGTCACAAGGGGTATCATCTGGATCCGGCCAATGGAGAGTGCAAGGCTGTAGGTACGTTCGTGCAATTCTGTTAAATGACCAACTATGTGGAAGTTTTTGGGTAGTGTTTTAAAAGCAAAATGGTGGCAATAAGGCAAGATTGTTTTTTAAAACAAGAACTTAAATAGAATGATATGGTTTTTTAATCAAAAACTGTATTGGTAATTTATTTACAAGAATAAACCATGCAAAGCCTTTTCTTTCTTGCATTCATAGAAAATGTGTTAAGTAGTCTATTACAGTCCTTTAAAACCAATAGTACTGTTCCGCTGTGGTAAGACACTAATTCAGGGGCTTTCTCACCTGGTCCAGCCCCTCACTGCCCAGCAGCAGAAGAACCCTAAACAGCGGTTCTTCCCCACCCCCCCCCCCCCCACCAGGCCCTTGAGGTAGCTGCACCCAGCTTCAGTGTGTCCCTCAGCACGTACTCCTGCAGCGGGGAATGTGCCAGTCACCAGCATTTCTCTGTCGACATCTCAATCCCGACAGACCAAGAGTGTTTTCACCAAGCTGATAATCTTCCTGCAGTATGTGGTGTCTGCGTCCCTGAGAACAGCCCTGGGAGGCCCTTCCCGTGTCCGGAACATCATACCCACTGAGCACTGCCCCCTAGTGGACTATAGTGGCGACAAAGGGTGTGGAGAAATAACCAAGGGCCTGTGTCGCAGTTTATTCTGAGGAGCTGCATGACTCTTCTTTTAACCCATGAATAAATGGTAGGGGACAATGTACTTAATTAGACAATGACTAACAGCATCACTTTACTACATCCTGTTGCCAAGATTTGGCAGCTTCCCATTAACCTTTTAATGCTCTTCTAATTCAATTTGTGGCTGAATCGATGTCATGGGCCACTGAGGTTTTGATGAGCACTTTTTGTATTTTTTAACTGTTTAATACATTTGCATAAGTGCAGAAGGTGGTGGAATTAGACTGGAATATTCTTCTTCAGGCAAAGAGCCCTACTTGCTCTTTACAAATCAGCATGATATTCGGAAGCTCGGGCTACACCACCTCGAGTACACCCAGGTGGCCATGCGACTCAGGAATGCAGTCGCACTGGATGCTGATGTTGCAGAGGAGAACATTTTCTGGGCCGACTTGATGCATCAGGCAATCTTTAGGTATGCACATTTATTTCAGAATGCTTGTGAAATGTAATATCAATTTTTTTTGTTGTTGTTTTTAAAAGTTTATCATTCCTTCAGCTGATAGTTCTATTTTTGATTGAACTTCAATACAAACTACACGTAACATCAAATGCTGAGCAAGTTACTTTCTAACCAAAACTGCACTAGTTCCTTGTGAATTACATGTGTAAAGTCAATCACTTGCCTGAAGAATCTAGTTAATCAATATTTTCCTTAACTAACCTGGAAAGGCTCTATTGTATATCTCCTGCTAGCAGCAATTTATGTGACACTGGCTTGTATTGCAATAGTACACCTTACATTGTCAGTTAATAGTTCTTTCCAACATCACAAATTTGCATTTTGTTTGCTCTTGGCAACAGTGGACATGGGAAACTTGATGCAGACTATCACCTTTTGCTTTTTAACAGCATGTCCTTGAACAAATACGGAAGTACTCCAGGTTACTCTTTGCTTGTTAAGAATTTGAGCATTCCGTCAGGAATTGCAGTGGATTGGATCTACAAGCACGTGTACTGGACTGATCGTGGTACTAAAACAATATCTGTGGCTACGATGGATGGATCTAAGAGGAAGACCCTTTTTGACAACAACATGACAGAACCGGCCTCTATAGCAGTTGATCCGTTATCAGGGTATCTCTGTTAATGACTTGCAGGAAGCTTTGACATGCATTATACAATAATGCAGCATAATTTGCAGTCTAACTTTTAAAGCTGCATATGGTATTTTAAATAATCTAACTTGATTAAACTGACTTGCCCTTGAATTCTCAGGTGTCTGGCAGCACAACTGTGAGCAAAACTCCTAAGGGAAGTGATGCACCATCAATAACTCACGCCGAGACTTAGGTAGTGAGATATCGGCTTTTATTGACTGAAGAACAACACTACATCCTGGGGAAAATGAGGGAGAGCAGCAGGCCACAGTCGCCTTTATACAGGGGTCTGTGGGAGGAGCCACAGGGGTAGTCAGCAGGGTCTTGGGAGGAGCCACAGGAGCAGTCAGACAGGTATATCTAGTTCACCACAGGAAGGAAGCTTTCCCTTTTTAGAAAAGAAAGCACTGAATATTAAGCATTAACTGCTTAGAAATGATTGCAGCAATCAGCTCCAGGAGCTTAACTAAATGGTCACATAAACACAGCCTCTTAAAACAGAAAACACGAGGAGATCTGCAGATGCTGGAAATTCAAGCAACAGGCACAAAATGCTGGTGGAACACAGCAGGCCAGGCAGCATCTATAGGAAGAGGTACAGTCGACGTTTCGGGCCGTTAAGGGTCTCGGCTTGAAACATCGACTGTACTTCTTCCTATAGATGCTGCCGGACCTTCTGCGTTGCACCAGCGTTTTGTGCGTGTCACTTGAAATAGAATAGTGTAAGGGTTGCTGGCAGTGGACAGAAGGGAGAGCAGGGAGGTCAGTCACAGGAACATTTCATAAAATATATCAGGGCAGGGATTTAAATGGTAGATGTGAATTATGTTTTCTGTGAAACTTGTTCAAAGCGGCACCTGATGATTTATAGTTGGGCTAACTTCATTTATGAAATCCAAATCAATTTTTAGTCAATTGCATATTGATTTATCTCTATCATTAAGCTTTTTCAGTCTACTGTTGAATTTGATTGTTTTGGTCTGTTCATAAGCTCAATTTTAATTCTTTAGATATATATACTGGTCTGATTGGGGTGAACCGGCAAAGATAGAGAAAGCAGGAATGAATGGTGTTGATCGCAAGGTCCTGGTTGATACGAAGATTCAGAGACCAAGTGGTATTGCACTTGGTAAGGTAACTCCTCAAAAGCATCATCTGTGCGTTGAATTGAGCTTGGATTTACAATCTAAATTCTTCCCCAGACACTGTGAAAAATTGCCTTTATTGGGTTGACTCAAAGTTGCATACACTGTCCAGCGTAGGCCTGAATGGACAGGATAGAAGAACTGTGCTTTCTTCACAAAGTTACCTTTCTTGGCCTTGCAGCGTTGCAGTATTTGAGGTAAGGTTGTTCTAGCTATTGACTACTATTAATTGCCAAAAAATGACTTTTGGATTTAACATCTAGAGTTGTTTACAAAATTGCAGTGTACCCTGCATGTACGTTAATGCATCCCTTAGTATATAAATATTTATCTAAACTGAAGCTGCCAATTAGTCACTGATTTTTTTTTTAAGCTTCATGCCACTAGCATGGTAAATGAAGGAATTAAAATTCTTAAAACTTGGGGTGGCACAACATTGTGAACCAAACGGGCTGAATTGTCCTGTAATGTTCTATGTAAAACAACTTTTGACCAATAGTTTTGAATAAATGTACCCAAATTTGAGTTCAATTTTGCTCTTTTGAATTAAGACATTCTGAATTGCTCTTAAGTTTACTTGATAATTTGGAGAAAAACAAGCCTGAATCTAATAGCAATATAAATTTGACCACATTGCACGTCAACTTCTGGTGGAGGGGATGAACTTTATTCAAATTCTGTCTGCCTCTCCACCTATAAACCTTAGATAGAATGTTGTTTTAATCTCCTCATTTTCACTATTTTAACTGCTTGGTGGAATTGATGAGTTTGCCACATCGGTTTCCATTAATGTGGACAAATTTCATAATTCTGGCCATGGACTTTTGTTTTTTTTTGGTGTTTAAGAAATAAGCACCAGAAACATTTAGCAGGTCTGTGGAGAGACACTTTAGATCAAATGCCCTTGTTTTTTCACTTGAGATTTTTTTTCCCGTTCGCTCAGGTAGCATAAAAATGTTTCAACCATTCCATTGTGCACAGACCCCCACCACAGGTTTCCAATGTAGAAACAATTTCATTACCACTTAACATAAAGTGCCTAAATTTAAACTCAAGACTAGGTTTATATATGCACAATTTGAAGCTTACACAAAGTAACCATAAACTTCAAAGCATTTTTAAATGTGAGCAGCCTTTATGGTGGATATTCTATAGTACATTAAACAAGAGAAATCTACTTTGCCAATGATTACACGTGAATACTATAACTACATTTACTTTTTCCAGGATCGTGTCTTCTGGTCCAATAGAGACACTGAAACAATTTATGGAGCCAACAAATTCACAGGAGCAGATCTTCAGGCTCTAGCTTCTAATCTTCAGAAATTTCAGGATCTCGTAATTTATCATGAATTAATCCAGCCTTTTGGTAAGTGGCCTCTGAACTACTGAGTTGTCCTTGAGGGAGCAGTAAAGTTTGGCCTCAAAGTGTCAATTTTAGCATTTTTACAGTATAGTTTTCAGATGGTTGAATGACTGCTTCCTTGTCATGTGCCTTTGTCAAACATTTCTAATATTGCTGACAAACATGATATTGCCTCCACTGTCTTAGCTGGAGAATTAGCTTCCATGGACTAGTGCTTTAGGAGCTTAATGAATTATACAGGTAACTGGCTGCAGAATATTGAACATTATTAACTTTACTTTGGGTGGGGAAGTTTGGTACTTTTCGGTTTAGGGTGCTAATCCTGATCTGTTTAATGATTGGCTTGACTAGATTATGCATTGCAGAACAGTGTTCACCATTTTAAAAGCTAGAGATATATCCCTAAAATCCACCAGATTGCAGTTTAGTTAAACTCATTAGCTTTAGTCAAAATTAATTAAACAAAATTGCTTAACGGTGATTGAATCTGTCTGAGAAGATTTGGATGATCAGTTGCTGCAGGACTTCTGATTGCAAAGTTTAACCTTAATTATGTGCAAGTATTTTATCTTGTATAACCTACTGCAACCAGTCATCTTTCATCTGGAAACTCTGCAGGGAAGAACTGGTGCAATGACACTTCGAAAGCAGGCTGTGAGTACATGTGCCTCCCTGCTCCTCAGAAAGATGGTTCAACTCCGAAATATTCCTGTGTGTGTCCAACTGGAATGGAAGTGAATGAGCGATGGTGTAGAACAGGTGACACTCATTTGACAGTTGTCTAATTTGCACATTATTTTGATTCTAAAGTTCAATGATTTGATCTCCAAAAGCAACTTGAGTCTACATCTTAAACGTTCATGCTTGGAGATTTGGAATGGATATTGATTAACAAAGTGAGTGGTTCAGTAGTACAGCCTATGCAGATTTAAAGCAGAAACGTTAACAAATTTTGAAGTTGTAAGTTGAAGGTTGATATATTGGCTAAGACATTGCATGGTTTAAAGTTAGTTTTTGAATATGAGAGTACTGATTAGAGCTTTGTACCAGCTGTGCATGTTTTTTTTTCAGATATTAGATCATGTCAGATTCATGAGATCAGCTGTGGTTCTGGATCTCATCAATGCATTCCTGTCTCCTGGAAATGTGATGGTGAAAAGGATTGTGCTAATGGAGGCGATGAGGAAAATTGTAGTAAGCTTTATATTTGCTCCTTATCTGCTCTTCTATTAATGTTAATTTTGTAATCCTTTGTTATTTTCAACTCTATTCAATTAAAGATGCCAGTTCTTAATTGTAAGTCTCAGTACTGTTGTCATCACGAAGATTAAATATTGGTGCCAGAGTCATAATATTTTTAAACATGTAGAAATATTGTTAGCAGTACCACTTGATATGACATGGGTGAAAACCAAAATTATGGTGGTGTTGCCAATATTGCTAATGAGTAGTTGTGGGTTAGTTGCATTTAAAAAAAAAAATCACTTGCTGCTCAAATCCCTTGACCCTCTTCAAATTGTCCTATTAGGCTTGAATTTCAATTTTCACACCTTCAAATGTGAGTCTCGTGAATTTGCAGTAAAGACCTTTATTTTGTAAATGCTTGATGAAGGTGCATTGTGCTCATCAATTCTGAATGGGTCTTGATTACTTTGCTCTACAGAGCAGAAAATTTAAAACACTTTGTTCTCCCCAGGCACTTTTACTTGCAGTAATGTGGAATTTACTTGCTCAAGTGGCAGATGCATTTCTAAATCCTTTATTTGTAATGGTGAAGATGATTGTGGTGATGGAAGTGATGAGAAAGGCTGTACTCGCTTGACCTGTGGATCACACGCATTTCAGTGTAGTAATATGGAATGTATACCATTAAGCTGGTTGTGTGACAACAACATTGACTGTTCAGACAAATCTGATGAATCGGTGGAACACTGTGGCCATACTCTTCCTTCTCTTCCTCTTCCTCCTAACTGTCCTTTCAATGAAATGCGCTGCAGTTCAGGAGAATGTATTCATTACCATTGGTTCTGTGATGGAGATAATGACTGCAAGGATGGAAGTGATGAAATCAACTGTCGTAAGTAAAATGCTTCTGTGGCTTTGTAAGCATTGGCTGTCTGAATGTTTCGGTTCCACTGGTAGAAATCTGGAGCATTAAAACCTCCTACTAAAAAGAACGAAATGGGTCAGGTAGTGGGAGGCAGGCAGTAAGAAAGACCTACATTCTAGATCAAAACCTAGTCAATGGTGATGGCTTATACGAGAGGGAGGGGCAGAAGTAGAGCGGTAAGATGGTGATGACAAGTAGCAGATGGAGTTCAACCCAGAGAAGTATTGTCATTCACTTTAGGAAGGTCGAATTTGAAGGCAGAATATAGAGTCAATGACAAGATTTTATAGCAGTATGGAGGAACAGAGGGACTGTGTGATCCATATCCATCAAAGCTGTGCTGCAAGTTGATAGATTAAGAAGGTCAATAGTGTATTTACCTTCATTATTAATGAATTGAGTTTAAGAGCTGCAAGGTAATTTTGCAGCTCTATAAATACCCTGGTTAGGCCACACTAGGAATATTGTGTTCCACTCTAGTTGCCACATTATAGGAAAGATATGATATTGGAGCAGAAATAGGCCATTCAGCCCATTGAGTCTGCTCCACCATCCCATCATGGCTGATTTATTATGTCTATCAATCCCATTTTCCTACCTTCTCCCCATAACCTTTTATACCCTGTCTAATTAAGAACCTATCAACATCCATTTAATTGGGCCATCAGTTAATTGGGGCAGTCACTCATTCTGATAGTGATGAGAGTATCAACAGGACTGAGTAGCCTTGAGACTTACAAAGTGAAAACTAACAGGAGACAAGCAATATAGCCTACTATAGACAATACACACAAAATGCTGGTGGAACACAGCAGGCCAGGCAGCATCTATAGTGAGAAGCGCTGTCGATGTTTCGGGCAGAAACCCTTCGTCAGGACTAACCAAAAGGAAAGATAGTAAGAGATTTGAAAGTAGTGGGGGGAGGGGGAAATGCAAAATGATAGAAGACCGGAGGGGGTGGGATGAAGCTCAGAGCTGGAAAGGTGATTGGCGAAAGTGATACAGAGCTGGAGAAGAGAAAGGATCATGGGACGGGAGGCCTCGGGAGAAAGAAAGGGGGAGGGCAGCACCAGAGGGAGATGGAGAACAGGCAAACAACTAAATATGTCAGGGATGGGGTAAGAAGGGGAGGAGGGGCATAAACGGAAGTTAGAGAAATCAATGTTCATGTCATTAGGTTGGAGGCTACCCAGCCGGTATATAAGGTGTTGTTCCTCCAACCTGAGTTTAGATTCATTTTGACAATAGAGGAGGCCATGGATAGACATTTCAGAATGGCAATGGGACGTGGAATTAAAATGTGTGGCCACTGGGAGATCCTGCTTTTTCTGGTGGACCGAGCGTAGGTGTTCAGTGAAACAGTCTCCCAATCTGCGTCGGGTCTCACCAATATATAAAAGGCCACACTGGGAGCACCGGATGCAGTATACCACACCAGCCGACTCACAGGTGAAGTGTCGCATCACCTGGAAGGACTGTCTGGGGTCCTGAATGGTGGTGAGGGAGGAAGTGTAAGGGCCAGGTGTAGCACTTGTTCCGTTTACAATGATAATTGCCAAGAGGGAGATCAGTAGGAAAGGATGGGGGGGGGGGGGGACGAGTGGACAAGGGAGTCATGTAGGGAGGGATCCCTGCGAAAAGCAGAAAGGTGGGGAGGGAAAGATGTGTTTGGTAGTGGTATCCCGTTGGAGGTGGCGGAAGTTACGGAGAATTATACGTTGAACCTGGAGGCTGGTGGGGTGGTAGGTAAGGACAAGGGGAACCCTATCCCGAGTGGGTGGCAGGTGGATGGGGTGAGGGCAGATGTGCAGGAAATGGGAGAGATGCGTTTGAGATGTTACGAACCCCATAACTGGGTCACTTACCAGCAAAGATAGAGAGGTCCATTGAAGTCTGATGGTACTATTTTTAACAGTATTTATTAGTAAAAATACACAAAAATAATATCAATGCAAACATACAGATAATATACGTCATCAATACTAAATCTAAAAGTGCGGGTATAATAATAATCAATAAGAAATAGCTCTTTCGTTGTCTGGGGATAATGTATTGTCAGATGGAAATATAAAAGTCACTCAGTTCATGCAGGCTGCAGCCTTTTGTTGGAGAGAGATTTTTTTTAGAAACTTGCCGACTTTCCTTTATGATTTCGATCCGTCGGAGTCTCGTTGTCGTGGCCGTTCACTTGTGGCCTCTCCTTTAGCTAAGCCGTTCTTCCGTGGTGAGCCCGCCACCCTGGCAAGGGAGGACACACACGAGCCCCCACCTATGTCGCTATTAAACGCTGTCACAGGATTTCTAGCGTTTCTCCTGGTGTGTCTGAAGGGGTTGTTCCCCAGACCCTTTTATTCTTACTCACGGGATCTCAGATGTCAATCAGGTTGGGATGATGCAATCCCTCAACCAGCCCACTCTGGTCGTCCCCTGAGGGCTTCAATGAATAGTACAGTACTCAATACACAATTCCGTCTCCAAGAGACAATGGCCGTTATCCGTGGCTTTGTTTCGCTGAGGTCAGGACACATTCCAAAACCTTGTGGATTCTCTCTCTCATCTCCTGGGTCCCAGACCCGAATTAATAGCGATCTTGCGATTCTCAAAAAGGAGGGGGCTACTTTGTACCCTTCGGCCCCTCAGAGTTGTGGCACATTCGTAACAGAGAGCAGAGTTGATGGTGGATGAAGGGAAGCCTCTTTGTTTAAAAAAGGAAGACATCTCCTTCATCCTGGAATGAAAAGCCTCATCCTGAGAGCAGATGCGGCGGAGATGGAGGAATTGTGAGAAGGGGATAGCATTTTTGCAAGAGACCCATCCCTAACATATTTAGTTGTTTGCCTGTTCTCCATCTCCCTCTGGTGCTCCCCCCCCTCCTTTCTTTCTCCTGAGGCCTCCCGTCCCATGATCCTTTCCCTTCTCCAGCTCTATATCACTTTTGCCAATCACCTTTCCAGCTCTTAGCTTCATCCCACCCCCTCCGGTCTTCTCCTATGATTTTGCATTTCCCCCTCCCCCCACTACTTTCAAATCTCTTACTATCTTTCCTTTTGGTTAGTCCTGACAAAGGGTCTCTGCCCAAAACGTCGACAGCGCTTCTCACTATAGATGCTGCCTGGCCTGCTGTGTTCCACCAGCATTTTGTGTGTGTTGTTGTTTGAATTTCCAGCATCTGCAGATTTCCTCGTGTTTGCCTACAATAGAGGTGACCAGCAAAGTAATTAAAATAGAATTGGACACAGGCTCTACTGTTTCAGTCATTCCAAAAAATGAGTTTGGATAGGTTTTCAAAGATACTAGATTAAATCCTGCAGTTATCCAACTCAGAACTTGTACTGGAGAAAAGATGACTTCTATGTGAGTTGACATTCGTAACAGTGAAATACAACAACCAACAAGCCACATTGAGCTTGTATGTGATTAAAAGTAGGTGGGCCAGCATTGTGGGGACATGATTGGCTGAGACAACTACAACTTGATTGGAAATCCATCTACAGTTTGCAAGCCACATCCCCTGCAATAGAGTCACCTGAAAGCGAGTTATGAAAGGTGGTGGATGATGCCAGCATAGTGTTTATGGATGGCATGGAAAACTCAGAAACATCAAGAGTAAGACAGTGTTAAATAACAATGCCACATGCGAATTCTACAAAGCCCATCCGGTTCTGTGATAAAGTAGGCAGTGAGATAGATTGCATGCAGGCTGAAGGGATTCTTTCCAAGGTTGAGTGCAGCCCATGGACAATACCAGGAGTCCTAGCAACCAAGAGGAATGGGTCTGTCACGATTTCTGCTTTCCTGCTGCTCTTTTTAGTGGAACACCCTTCTGTGTATTGAAAGTAGACACTAGTGGTTGATGATCAGTAATGAGGGTAAACTCTCTCCCATACAACTTCTGGTTGAAATGTTTTGCAGCCAAACCAGATTCAAGGCCTCTATCAATCTGTGTGCAATTTTTCTCTGCAGCAGTAAGAGAACATGATGCAAAGGCTAAGGGGCATTCACTTCCATCACTTGAAACGTGATGCGACTGTACAATGTGGAGTACAGTGTCTGAGGTCACCATTTCCTTTGCCTGTTGGAAAGCCACCTCACACTGCTCTGTCCATTGACATTTCTGCCCACTCTGTAGTAATGAGCTCAAGGATTGGAGCACAGTAGTTAGGTTTCGCAGGTACCTGTTGTAGTAATCCTAAAAATGACCACAATTGCTTTGGCCTTGAGGCATCCACCAGAGTTTGAAGTTTTTCAACATGTTCTGAAGTTCAGCATCCGTTTTGGGAAGTAGTGCATAAGGCACTGGATGTGTTTTATGGAATCTTGGTGTTGTTGCTTCATCCAGTTCAATTCTGGCCTTAATGCCTTTTGAGTTTACCAATACCCTTCTCAAACACCTTCTCATTAGCATTAAGCAGTTGTGCCAGTCTCTGGTTAGTGCTACCATTTGGTCTGCTGTTGCCTGTTGGTGTCACACTGAGAGCTTTGATTGAGTGCCAGTCTAGTTGGATTTTTCTCAACCATTCACGTCTGAAAAGTGCTGGCCCTCCACTTTTCCACACAAAGCGCTAGCTGCTGTGTTTGGCCTCTGTACATCAAATTAACTTTCAGTTTGCCTTTTGGGGACATTTTTTTGCCTGTGTTTTTTTTTGGCATTATTGAAGCCTTTTCTAATGGTAGCTTGGAAAACAATCTTTTGTAGTCAGCTTCTGAAATTAAAGACAAAGCTGACCCCATATCCAGCTCCATTTTCAGTGTTACACCAGACACATCTATTGTGATCCAAATGAATTTGTGATCTGCTTCAGTAATGCTGTGCAGTTCTAGGCATGACAACTCACCTTTGCCAGGATCTGTGTTGTCTGATACTGTTTCACATTTATTCACTCATGCAGTTGTTTAGTTTTGTGTTTGACACTTTTTACTGGGAAGTTTTGTGCCTTTTGTCTGGTTCGTACACTCTCTCTATGTGGCCTTGTCTGTAACACTCTCTGCAAGCTTTTTCTTTGAACCAACAGTCATTTGCATCATAGGAGGATTTGACCTGTTAATAAAATGTTTGGCTTTTTGCACCATTTATGGACATTTTGAACGTTTAACATTCTATACTCTTTTTCTATAGTTTTGACACATGCATTTCTGCTGTTTCCAATGATATTGCAATGGTCAATGCCCATTCTAAGGCTGGGTCTCTTTCTGCCAGTAGCCTCATCTGATTGCTTTGGCTATGCATGCCACATTCAAGCCTGTTCCTTAATGCGTTAGAAAATCCATCTCTAAAGTCACCGTATTGGGAAAGTTTGCACAGTTCTACAATTCAGAAATGCTTTCATCCTCTGATTACATGTGTCAAATCTACATCTCCCAGCTATTACCAGTGGTTTGGGGGCTCAAGTGATTCTGTAGAATTGAAAGAATTTCATCAAGTATCTTGCTTGCTGGCTTTTCAGGAGTTGGTAAGTTGTGTAGGAGCCAGCGTGTTTAGCACCTGTTATGTGTGGAGGCTTTCTTTTCTCTGTCCACGTTGTTCACATCACAATACAATCCAGTCCTCTCGAATATAGTCCCCATTAACACTATCGTCAACTTTCCTGACTAAGGCCATCGTCAATTTATTTTGACTTTAACTTTTCTAGTTGTGTATCTTTCACTGTGTACTATGTGGTTACTCATGTGTCCCTTTGTCAGGATCCGTGACCCGCTTCTCCATACTGTTTAACTCTTTCCTCCCTGTTGCTTCCTCTGAATTCTGTCGTCCTGTAACTGTCAGTGCCGTTGCTGATATGCACTGACTTTTTGATTCATAGTCATCGCTAATTTATTTTGTCTGCACAACTGCACATCAGTTAAAATAAATCACATACGTGGAGATGGCTTTAACTGGCAGCACAGTGAGAAAGAGAGAACAATGTGCATGCGCCGACATCAGATCACTGTGCATAGGTAAGTTAACAGTCCATCAGTAGTGGTAAGGAGAGTCATTGGTCTAAAAGAAATAGCTCCATACATTACAGTAACCAATGAAGGCAACGGTAAAACCCACATGGGTGGCAATCACCATCCGACTTGGGGACCATATGGCGGGATGAAGCCCAGGGGCTATTTGACCAATGTGCAATGCCAAGTCTTTCTATGTTGGCAAACTCAGCCTTTGCAGTTGCCAGCTTTTCTCGGTCCAGTCTACACATGGGGCATAGACTAGTGGGCCAGTTTGGAAATGTGGTGCTCGACCCCATGTTTTGTGACTGTTGTGGAGACTGTGGGCTCGGTGAGGTTTGGGAATTTGCTAAGCAGTCGAGTAAGCATGTGTTTGACAGTTGTCATGGGGAACTTGCTGGGGAAGCAGCAATGACCGAAAGTCCTTGACATCCACAAGCCGGCAGTTCTTACGAGTGACTAATAGTCCCTGGGCACACAGGAAATCTGCCGCAAACAGAGCTTTAGCCACTTCAGACAGGACGAAGTCCTATGTGTAACGTGACCCAGTGAAGCAAAGTGAAGCCTATCATGTCCCATCAGTCTGGATCTTGCTGCCGTTGGTGGCCTGCAGCGAGATTTCTTTTCTCTTTGCCTTTTCATCAATAGTCGATGCCGACAGTGCACTCCCTTGAGCACCCATGTCACACAAGAAGCTTCACCATGTAAAGGTGTCTGTATTCTACAGTAGACTACCCTGGCAACTGGAACCCATGGTGTTCTCAAACCTCTGTTGTCCCAATGCAGTGGCTCTATTGCAATTGCAAGGCAGTAAGCACTTCCTTGACTTCCTACTGTTACGTAACCTCGTAACCAGGTAACTTACCAGCAAAGATAGTGGGATCAGCTGAGTCGGATGCTACTATTTTCAAATGTTTTATTCAAAAAGGGGCACAAACGTATGGTTAATACAAAACATTCAGATCATATACATGGTCAAAACTCAATCTAAAACACCGGTGTAATAATAATCAATCAGAAATAAGCTCTATAGTTGTCTAGGGGTAATACTGAGTCCAATTGAAATATAAAGAGTCACTCAGAAGTTTGCAGGCTTTTCCCTTTTGGGAACCGCTGGGGTTTTCACGTTGTGGAGAGAGAGAGATGGTTGAGAAAGGGTAAACACTTGCCCGTTGTCTTTACAGAGCAAATCCTTGGAATCAGGGGAGCAGGCTTCCCCGTTGTTAGTTAAAAGCAGTCTTCCGTTGGTCCTAGCCACAGATTCAAAATTTGGAATCTGACGCACGTGGCTTCCTTCAAAATGGCTTCCCGCTCCCACGGGAATCGGTATCGTGCTTCATTGGTGTCTCCTGGGTGCATCTGAGGGTTGTCCCCCCCCTCAGACCCTCCTTTATACTTCTTCACGGGATGGCAGGTGTCAATCAGGTTGCAGGTGATGCGATCTCTCTCTCTCTCTCTCTCAACCAGCCCACTTTGCCCGAGGGCTTTTCACGTGGTCTTCATGAGACAATAGTCAATATCGCCTTTATTCTGCTTCTCGGGAGAACGTGGTCTTCCGCACGTCCCTCTCTCTCTCTCCCATTTTCCTGTGTCTATTCAGCACATCTCTCCCCCTTTTGGGTCAGTTGACCCCCCCTTGACTAGGGCTCTTGCGATTCTCACAAAGGAGGGGGCCGAGGTTATAACACTACCAAAACAAGCACAGGCCTGGCATCGTCTGTTTCACAGGCATGTGCATCCTTGCAGATCAGGCTTATTGAGGTAGAGAAAGGAGGAAGAATGATGTATTGCTCCACGGCTTAGTGTAGACTGTCGGCTATTTTAGCAAGGTCCCTATCACAGGTGCGTTAGCAAGGGCTATACGAACTTGATCAGGCATTTTCTGCATGAAGAAGTTCTTTAAAAATAAAACAAGGATGATGATTTCCCAAGAGAGACAGCATGTGGCCCAATTGTTCTGAAGGCTGAATATCGCCAAGGCCAGGCAAGGAGAGCAACTGTTTGGTGCACTCAGACTCCGATAGTCCAAAGTGAAAAGTGAGTTTTCAGTGATTTGGTATTTATTGTGGTCAGGCAGGTACTTGAGTAGACTAGCCACTCTCACAGCCCTGGAGGTGCTACCACATAGAAATGTTTGGCAGTGTCAGCAGAGATTTCTCAAAGCGCAAATTGAGCCTCCACTTGTATGAACCAAGAGACGGCATTTTACTCCCAAAACTCCAGCAGTTTCAAAGCGACTGTGTTGGCTGACATGTTCAATAATTCTGGAATCATCCTAGAGCATTGGGGTCACCGGTGTAGGTTTTCACAAATAAAATGGTGGAGGCATTTTATGTTTCAGAAAAGTTGTAGCAATTAATTTATTGAACACCATAAAACTGAACTCTGTGTGCTAGAAATCCTTTATGTAATTACATCATCGAGTTAGACCACCCTCTTAAAGTGAAACCCCAACTCGGTGTTAGTGGTTGTGAATTATGTACATTTCCACCAATGACGTTACCCTACATAAGGATTCGACATCTTCTGATCCATTGTCAGTTCTTTCTAAGGATTTGATGTATTTTTTTTTATCAACAGAGCCACCCCTCCTCCTCCCCACCTATTGTGATACAATGTGTATCCTTGGATGTTAAATTCTCAGCTACGATCTTCTTTCAGCCACAACTCGTGATACCCATAATATCATACATGCCATTCTCTGTACCAACAGAGACAATACAGGCCTCTGTACCTCCCTCTGCAGTTGGATCCTTGACTTCCTAACTGAAAGACCACAATCTGTGCAGATTGGTGAATACATATCCTCCTCGCTGACGATCAACAATGGTGCTTAGCCCACTGCTCTACTCTCTCTATACACATGATTGTGGCTAGGCATAGCTCAAATACCATCTATAAATTGCTGATGATATAACCTTTGTTGGTGGAATCTCAGGTGGTGCAAGAGGGTGTACAGGAGTGAGATATGCCAACTAGTGGAGTGGTGCCACAGCAACAACCTGGCACTCAACGTCAGTAAAACAAAAGAGCTGATTGTGTACTTCAGGAACAATAAGACGAAGAAACACATACCAATCCTCATAGAGGGATCTGAAGCAGAGAGAGTGAGCAGTTTCAAGTTCCTGTGTGTCAAGCTCTCGGAGGATCTAACCTGGTCTCAACATATTGATGTAGTTTATAAAGAAGGCAAGACTGTGGCTATACTTCATTAGGAGTTTGAAGAGATTTGGTTTGTCAACAAATGCACTCAAAAACTTCTATAGTTGTACCGTGGAGAGCAATCTGACAGGCTGCATCACTGTCTGGTACGGAGGGGCTACTGCACAGGACCAAAAGAAGCTGCAGAAGGTCATAAATCTAGTGAGCTCCATCTTGGGTACTAGCCTACAAAGTACCCAGGATGTCTTTAGGGAGTGGTATCCATAATTAAGGACCTCCAGCACCCAGGGCATGCCCTTTTCTCAATGTTACCATCTGGTAGGAAGTACAGAAGCCTGAAGACACACACTCAGCGATTCAGAAACAGCTTTTTCTCCTCTGCCATTTGATTCCTAAATAGACATTGAATCTTTAGACACTACCTTACTTTTTTTTTCAATATACAGTATTTCTGTTTTTGCAATTTTTAATCTACTCAATATATGTAATTGATTTGCTTGTTAATTTATTATGATTTATTTATTATTTTTCTCTCTGCTGGATTATGTATTGCATTGAACTGCTGCTGTTGCTAAGTTAACAGATTTCATATCACATGTCAGTGAAAATAAACCTGATTTTGATCTTTAATTGCACTACTTCATGCTGCGTATGATGCGCATTCAAACATAATGCCTGCAGTCCAGTATTCAGCACCAGTTCCATTTTTTCCCCATTACACCTCACCTCATCCCACCGACTGCAATTTTGCCCTATCCTTTCTCAGTCTCACTACTTCACATTGCTTCGGTTTATATAGCAACTGCCCCCTCCTCAGCCCTGCCATTCCAGTTCCCACCCCCTGCTAAATTAGTTTAAACCTCTAGCAAGCCAGCCTGTAAGGATATTGGTATCCCTTGGGTTCAGATGTAACTTGTCCTTTATGTACAGGTCATCTCTTCCCAAGAAGAGATCCCAATTATCTAAAAATCTTAAACCCTGCCCCCTGCACTAATTCCTCAGCCACACTTTCTTCTACCTAATGATCCTATTCTTGTCCTCACTGGTGCATGGCACAGGCAGCAATCCAAAGATTACTATGCTGGGGGTCCTGCTTTTCAGTTTTCTATATTCTCTCGATGTGGAAGCTTTAGAGAGGGTGCAGAGGAGATTTACTAGGAACCTGTCAGAATTGGAGTGCGTGTCTTATGAGGATAGGTTAAGTGAGCTAGGACTTTTCCCTTTGAGTAAAAGGAAGATGAGAGGTAAACTTGATAGACAAGTACAAGCACAGATCAAGTGAATAGCCAGAGATAGTTTTCTCAGCGCAGAAATGTCTAATACAAGGAGACATAATTTTAAGACTGGAGGAAGGTGTAGGGGGTATGTAAGAGGTAATTGTTTTAAAGAGTGGTGGGTGCGTGGAATGTACTGCCAGTGTGATGGTAGAGGCAGATACTTCAGGAACATTTAAGAGACTCGTAGTGTAAAGCACATAAATGGTAGGGAAAAGAGGGGTCTATGGGAGTGAAGCGCTGGACTGATCTTGGAGTAGGTTAAAAGGTTGGCATTACATCATGGACCAATGGCCCTGTACTGTGCCACCTCAAGCACTACTGCACTATTTTTGCCTTTTTGCACAGTATCTATTGTAATAGTGTATTATACTGTACCACTCCTTCTGCAAAACAACAAATTTCATGACATGTGTCAGTGATGATAAACCCAATTCTGAATCTGTTCTGTTGTGGGGACCAGTAGGTGATGGGTGGGGTGGGGAGGGTGGGTATTAAAGCATAGCCACACTAAATTTTTTTTTTTGCTTAACTATGACCATTTGTCTCTTTAAGCTCCACAGACCTGTCAACCAGATTATTTTAGATGTGGTGATGGTTTCTGCATCCCTGAAAGCCATAAATGCAATGGATACAAAGACTGCACTGATGGAAGTGATGAAGATGGTTGTAAAAATGGTAAGAATATACTGTAGCTATTTGTATGCTGGTTTTAGTGACAAACTGAGGATTTGTTATTTAAGCCATTGACTGACTTGGCAACCAAATGATTTGTAAAGAGGCCTTGTGTTTGGATAATGGTCAACCACATCTGAGATCAAAAGCAGTACAAGTGAGCTCATTGCCAAAGCTGAGTTTCTAATCTTTTTTGGGTCAAATGTTATCACTGACAAGTAACGTTCGTCCACTAGCTCACTAAAATGCAAAAATGGATTAGACATTGAATTATGTTGAATTACTGAAGGAACAATGATATGGAAATCTGCATGATACTTCAGAGCGTGAAGGTGAACGTTAGAGCAACATCACCAGTAAATGGAGATGAAAATGTGTCATAAATAATATGCTCAACAGACTCTTTTCATGATCACAGTGGATGTTGCTTGCTCTGCTTGCCATAATGGTAGACTGGATGAACTTAGTGGAGAAAGTAAACTAGAAGTAGGCTAGTTAGTAGTAGGCTAGTTCTGGTCAAATTCTCTTGCTATCTATTCTGCTTGGAATTGTCTTTGTTAGGGGAAATTGAATTGAATTGAATGATCTTTATTGTCATTATATATAGGTACAATGAAACTCTGTTTGGCTTCCTCTCAGGCAATCAAACAAAGTGGTAGATAAAAACAAGACAGTAATAGAAAAACAGTATTAAATAGATAAGTAGCATAAAATAAGTTACAGCAGCACCAGAATATCACAGTAATGAACAAAGTGCCGTTAGTGCAAGTATTTGAGTCCTTGTGTATGCTCACAGTTTCAGTCATTGTTCTGTGGGAGTGGTGTGATGGAGGCCACAGCTCTGGGGTAGAAACTGTTCCTCAGTCTGCTTGTTCTGGTTTTTAGTGACCTGAACCTTTTTCTGGACGGCAGCGGGTCAAACAGGGAGTGACCGGGCTGTGTGGTGTCTCTGGTTATGCTGATTGCTTTCCTCCTGAGTCTGCTGGAATAGATGGTGTCCAGTCCTGGGAGCTCCATCCTGACAATTCACTGGGCCGCCTCCACCACGCAATGCAGGTCTTGTCGCTCAGCAGCTGTGCAGCTGGCATACCACACTGTGGCGCAGTTGGACAGGATGGTTTCAATTGTGCTTCTGTAGAAGTTAAGAAACAGCTTTTGTGGGAGGTCGGCCTGTTTCAGCTTTCTGAGGAAGAAGAGTTTTTGTTGTGCCTTTTTTTACAAGCATCGAGGTGTTGGTGGTCCATGTCAGCTGCTTTGACAACATAACTCCAAGGAACTTTAGGTGTTCCACACTTTCCACTACCTCTCCATGTATATGGAAGAGGGTGTGTACTCTGTCCTTTGATCTCCTGAGGTCAATGATCATCTCTTCTGTTTTAGAAGTGTTAAGGACCAGGTTGTTGTCCTTACACCACTCCGTCAGATGATCTACCTCGAGCGTGTAGGCTGTTTCATCCTCGTCCGAGATCAGGCCAACCACTGTGGTATCGTCCGCAAATTTAATTATGGAATTGGAGGTGTAGATGGGGGTGAAGTCATGTGTGAAGAGTGTGTAGGGCATAAGGCTCGCACACAGCCCTGTGGGGTGCCTGTTTTTAAGATGAGGGTGGTGGAGGTGTGCTTACCAACTCTGACTTGCTGTGGTCGGTCTGTGAGTAAGTCCATGACCCATGAGTACAGGGAGGAACCAAGGTAAGAGTGTTGGAGATTAGAATGAGAGGGGATATTATTCAAATGTATGATCAGAATCAGGTTTAATGTCACTGGCATATGTGAAATGTTTTGTGGCCACAGTACATTGCAATACATAAAACTATAATTTACAATAAGCAATATACTGTATATAAAATAATAGTTCAAAAATAGATTAAAAGTAGTGAGGTGGGGCACATGGGTTCATTGTCCATTCAGAAATGGAAGGTTAACAGCAGGAATTCAACTATGCTCGGTTGTAGCCTTCAAGAGAACAGAATATCAAAAGAAGTTTTGAATTTTTTTCCCCATTTGAAGACAATCTACTGAAGGATCTGAATTCTATTTTGACAAACTATGTTTGTTTTGTCTCATTGTGGTGTAGTTTGTGCAAACACTGTTACTAGTGCAGAGGTGAAAATGACCACTATCTTGAGGGGTAGGGAGCTTGATGCTGCTGCAAGTAAGCACTGAAGTTGAAGCAAGTATCTTGCTTTGTTCTATTAAAGCTGGTCGAGCTACTGCAGACTTGGTCTTGTATCCTACCCTCCCATGTTGGCAACTGGCTTGCACACCGTTACTTGATTTCAGACTCTTGGTGATGGTTCCTAACACTGATAGGCTTTGATATGTGAGCTTTGTGGAAGGAATACAGTTGATGTCCCTTGCTTCCAGCTGAACAGATGGTGGAGAACAATGAAGAAATTGGCTAGCACACCATCTGTATTTTGGGTCAAGAATCCTTCAAGCAGTTGTGATGAGATAACTAGCTTCATCTGAGGATTTTCTACAATTTTAATTAAATCGAGAATGTGACCAGGATAGTGATTTTAGTGTATTGCACTTCTGTAGACTTGTGCAAATGTTTTTATTTCCCCAAAATGGATCATTTTTATCACTGTCTTGCAGGTTCAGTGTGTACTATGCCATCTTTCTTCAGATGTCAAAATGGTAAATGCATTGATGGAACCAGAGTGTGTAACCAGCAGCAGGACTGTGTGGATGGGAGTGATGAGACCCCTGAATGTAGTAAGTAGAAGTTGAATTGTATAAGATTGAACCTTCAAATGCTGTACTCCAGCTGACTGTAATAGTGTAAGCGATTAAAGCCAAAAGTCAAGAGCAATCGTTGTTCATACAGGTGAATAAAATGTAAATTATCAAGATTAAATTTTAGCGTGACCAAAACTCGCATCTCATCCCCTTTTAAATCAGTCCCCTCACCTTAAACCCAAACTCTCTAGTTTTCTGTCTTGGGGAAGCAGTCCTTCCAGGTGAGGTGACACTTTACCTGTGAGTCCGTTCGGGTCACCTACTGCATCCAGTGCTCCTGGTGTAGCCTTCTGTATGTCGGTGAGATCCAACATAGACTGGGAGACTGCTTCGCAGAGCACCTACACTCCGTCCACCAGAAAAAGTAGGATTCCCTGTGACCACCCATTTCAATTCCGACATGTCTACTGCGGTGATGAGGCCACACTCAGGTTGGAGGAACAACACCTTTTATTCCGTCTGAGTAGCCTCCAACCTGATGCCATAAGCACTTTGAATTTCGGTAATTGCCTCCCTCCAGCCCCCTTCCCATTTCGCTCACTCACCTTACCTATTTGCCTCTGATGCACCTCCCCTTCCCTTTCTTCCATGGTCTTCTACCCTCTCCTATCAGATTCCCCCTTTTCCAGCCCTTTATCTCTTTCACCAACCAACTTCCCAGCTCTTTACTTCACCCCTTCCCCTCTCCTGGCTTCATCTATCACCTCCTTCCTTATACCTCTTCTTCCCCTCCCCCATCTTCTTATTCTGACTTCTCGTCTCTTTTTTTCTTCACCCCCCAGTCCTGATGAAGGGTCTCTGCCGGAAATGTCAACTGTTTACTCATTTCTATAGATGCTACCTGGTCTGCTGAGCTCCCCCAGCATTTCTGTGTGTAGAACTGCGTGCATTCTAGGTGTGGTCTCACCAAAGTTTGTGAGCATTGATTCGGGATGGGCTGTTGCACTAAAAGAAAGCATGGCATCTACTTTCCTCACCTTACCTACCTGTGTCATCACTCAGAACTATGTACGTGTACCACTGGATACATCTGAACCAGACTTCCCCAGGGCCTTGCCGTTCAATGTGTCCTGCCCTGGTTTAGGGTATAGAACATTACACTACAGTAGACGCCCTTTCGCTCATGATGGTGTGCTGACCTTACAACCCACTCAAAGATCATTCCTTGACAATCTCCATATTTCTATCATCCATCTGCCTGTCTGAGTTTCTTAAATGTCCTTGATGTATCTACCTACCCCTTCAAAATTCAAAGTACATATGTCATGATATGCAGCCCTGAGATTCATTTTCCTATGGGCATACTCAATAAATCCATAATAGAATAATAACCATAATAGAATCAATGAAAGAATGCACCAACTTTGGCATTCAACTAGCGTGTAAAAGAAAACAAGCTGCATATACAAAAGTAAAGTAATAATAAATATGTAATAAATATCAAGAAGATGAGAAGTCCTTTAAATTGAGTCTATAAAGTGTGGGCACATTTCAATGATGGAGCAAGTGAAGTTATTCCCTTTGGTTCAAGAGCCTGATGGTTGAGGGGTATTAACTCTTTGTGAATCTGCTGGTGAGAGTCCTGAAGCTCCTGTACCACCTTCCCAATGGCAACAGTGAGCAGAGAGCATGACCTGGGTGGCGGGGCTCCCTGATGATTGATGCCGCTTTCTTGCAACAATGCTTCATATAGATGAGCTCAATGGTGGGGAAGGTTTTAACCGTGATGGGGGACTGGGCTGTATCCATTACTCTTTGTAGGGTTTTCCATTCAAGGGCATTGACATTTCCATATCAGGCTACAATACAGGCAGTCAGAATACTCTTCACCACACTTCTAGAAACATTTGACGCCATGCTGAACCGTCACAAACTCTTAAGGAAGTAGAGGCAATACGTTGCTTTCTTTGTAACTGTATTTGCGAGCCGGGCCAAAGATGGGTCCTCCAAAATGATAGCACTATGGAATTTAAAGTTGGCGACCCTCTCCAACTCAATCCTTCAGTGAGGACTGGCTCATGGACCTCTGGTTTCCTCCTCCTGAAGTCAATAATCAGCTCCTTGGTTTTGCTGACATTGAGTAAGAGGTTGTTGTTGTGGCACCACTCAGCCAAGTTTTGCATCTCCCTCCTATATGCTGACCTTTGGCATATTTTTTTAATAAACTACCTCTGTATCTACCCCCAGCCCCATACTCTCCTCCAATTACCTTAAAATTATTACCTCATATTAGCCAATTTGCCCTGAGGGAGAAAGTCTCTGACTATTCACTCGATCTGTGCCTCTTATCATCTTGTACACCTCTGTCGTGTCACCTTTTATCCTCTGCCCAAGAGAAAAGCCCTATCTCACTCAACCTATCCTCATAAGGCATGTTCTTTAACCCAGGCAACATCCTGGTAAGTTTCTGAACTTTTTCTAAAGCTTCCACTTCCTTCCAGAACTGAACACAATATTCCAAAATGTGGTCCAGCCAGGGTTTCATAGAGCTGTACTTTGTCAAGTACATTACTCGTCCTGTTAAACTCCATCTGCCAACTTTCTCTGCTGATCTGCAGCCTGTTGTATTGTAACCACTGTATCTTTGTACAGTCCTTGTCTACCATACCATGAATTTTGGTGTTATCAACTAATATACTTCTACACCATCTAGGCTATCAGTCAAATCTTAATACATGACTCAATGTGGCACACCATTGGTTGGAAGTCTCTAATTAAAAACAAAACTTTCACTGCTGCGTTGTGACTCCTACTGCCAGGCTAACCTTTGCATTCAATTGGTTTGCTTGCACTGGATTCCATATGATCTAACCTTCCAGACAACTTTCCCTTGCAGGATCTTGTCAAAACATTTTTAAATTCCAGGAAGACAATAACTACAGCCTTGTCCTCACTTCTCTTAGCCATCGCCACAAAAAAAACTATCAAATTTATTGGGTATAATTTCCTATGCTAACTATCGCTAATCAGCCCTTAGATTTCTGAATAGTTCCAATCTGAGTCTCCTCCAGTAACTTTCCTACACTTGGGCTCACTGGCTTGTAGTTCCTTAGCCTGCCTTGTAGCCCTTTATATACACAACATTAGCCACCCTGCAGCTCTCTGGTATCTTGCCCATGGCTAAAGATGATGCAGATCTCTGCAGGGTCTCAGCAAATTCTTGCTTCCTGCAATTTATTGGAATGCACCTCATCAGGCCTTTGGGATTGTCCACCTTTTTGTGGGACTTTAAGACTACCAATATTTCTGATCTCCGTGGTATCACTGTTTCCTCCTTAAATATACTAATCTCTCTACAGTAAATACAGACGAAGGATTCATTTAAGAATATCATTTTGAGTCAAAACTCTTCTGGGTTCTGACCTAAGATGTCTACAATGCCTCCCACAAAAGATGCTGTTATCCAAAGGCCAAATGATACTCCGGTAGCTCGACCTGTACAGCTTCATGTTTGCTCTGGTTTGTGCTGCTTCCAATGAATGTGAAACTGTAATTGTAAATTTCCAGATGTGAACGAATGTCTAGTGAATAATGGTGGATGTTTGCACATTTGCCATGATCTTCTCATTGGCTACGAATGTGGATGCCTTCGAGGGTTTGAGCTGTTTGAGGAAAGACTCTGCAGAGGTAAGTGAAACTGTGGTGGTTTCATTCTGAGATTGATGGGTTAATTGCAACTGTAATTCCCCTCTGGTCCAGTTGTGAGGGTAGGGCTGTGTCCATTAAAGAGGGATAGTAAAGGAAAATGAGAATGGCATATATATGATGGGCTGAATGATCCGTTTCCTGCGTTTGACACTGATAACACTGAATATTGGTTATTTCAACCTAGACATTGATGAATGTCAAAATCCCAGAGCTTGCAGTCAAACTTGTATCAACAAAGTGGGGAGTTATGAATGCTTGTGTCACAAAGGATACCAAATGGATCTAGCGAAAGGGATTTGTAAAGCACTGGGTAAGTAGAATATCTCTTCAAACTCATGTTTATCTTTGCCAGGTGCTGATAAAATATTTTTATTAGAATGCAGCACTTGTTCTTCAGCCATTCTACTGCCCTGGTAGTGTGTTGTGTACAAAGCTGGGCAAGGAGTTAAACGCCTTCTCAAAAATCACCCAAGTCAACTTTCTTCAGGGTTTTTAATGAGAAAACTTTGTCAAACTGCAGAAAGTGTAGTAAAATGCACATTAGATTCAATACAGAATTGTCACACACCTGAATATACTAATATTATTGATTATTCTCTCAATTTGCATTAAACAAGATAATACACACATACAGCATTCTATAGCTATGCCGTGGATGAGAGTGAACTCCTGGCACTATGATAGCTCAACAGTGAACAATAAGCATGCTATTTGCTTCAAAGTACATCTACTAAATGTTTATCAATATTAAGAAAGCTTAAGTCTCACATATTGCTGTTTCAAGGGCAAATATTAGGTGGAGATGGACATCTTTCTACCATGTGCTTCAAGTAAAAATCCAAACTAACCTGCACAGGAAGTGAGGTTTTAAAAAAGCAAGCTTAAAAACAGGAATTGATATTTATACAAAACAAAATACATACAAAAGGAACAGCGCCTCTAGAGGCAAAACACTCTGCCTGACATCCACAATATCGATCTTAACTACTGAAACTAAAAGTCAAATGATCGTTTCATTTGGCCTTTGGCAAACAAATGGACAATCTCAGTGGCTGGTTTTGAAACAGACTTGCGACGCAGTCTGTAACTTCTCACTTTGAAAATGCCGCCCATGGTGACGCACGTGCTTGAGGTGGTGTCTGATGAGCAGATCAGTGCGATGGTGCTCACCCAGAATGATGATTGGGCGAGGTCCCGCTGAACCGAGTTGTGCCTCTTTCATACATCCTCCAACCCACCGCAGCCCCTCAGAGCCAAGAAAGAAGCAGAATTCACTGAAGTAACATTGGATTGGAAGAGGTTCCTGCTTTGTAGTGCACAGTACTTCCTCTGCATGCACCTTTCTTTGAACAACAAGAAGGACTCTAACCTTTGCCTGACTCAGTTGCTCTGTGTTGACAGATTGCTTACAGATGTACTAACCACTGCAGAGGCTATTATTGGCTACTCCTACAATCTTGACTTTCGTACAGATTCAACTCCCTCAGGTTCTGAAATGACTTGGTTATCTTCTCTTTAGGACGTTAGTTTTAATTGCACTGGCAGTGGGCTGATGAGCACCATCAAGGCAGATTTCACCCACTATGACCCAACCGAGGTCCCGTCAGTGGGCATAACATACATCGTACCAACCATTGCGCTGTACACACCAGGTCTGTGTCAAAATAAAGAACAACAGCGTCTCTTCCGCCTCAAGTGACTGAAGAAGTTCGGCATGGGCCCCCAAACCCTCAAGGCCTTCTACAGGGCACCACTGAGAGCATACTGACTGGCTGTATCGTCGTCTGGTACGGGAACTGCACCATCCTTCATCATTGGACACTGCAGAGTCTGGTACAGACTGCCCAGTGCACCTGTGGATGTGAACTTCCCACAAATGGCATCACTTATAGCAGCAGGTGCCAAAAGAAGGGTTGGAAGATCATTGGGGACACCACTCCCCCAACCATAAACTGTTTCAGCTGCTTCCATGGGGCATATGGTACGGCAGCATTCAAGCCAGGACCAACTGACTATGGGACAGCTGCTTTCTACAAGCCATTAGACTAATTAATTCACATGTCTATACATTGCAGCAGAGTCATAGCATGAAGAGTGTTAATCCTTCGCGTTGTGGGATGGGTATAAGATTTAAATAAATTCTGATTTCTATGTGCATGGAAGGTGTCTCTGCCAAGCAACAGGAGAATCTCACCAGTACAGAGATTTTGACAGCTATGTCCTTAAGATGTGAACAACCATGTTCTGCTTCAGAAGTTAGGATTTCATCCCTGTTGTTGGGAATATAGTGGCACTCTATGAGAGTTGGCGGGGTAACTTCTGATGTTCCAGAAAATGTCTTTCAAATTTATGGGGCTGTAGCTACATCTGATGGATGCTCAGCTGGCTCCCCTCCCGGCTCTGCTGCGGGTCTGCTGGAAGCAGAGGCCCAAGGTGAAGTTCCTGAACTTACAGCTGTATCTGAAGTGTCAATAGCTTCTTGGCTCAGTTCCCTGGAGACCACTGGCGCTTGCTGCACCGTGTGTCCATCTGTGTTCTGCAATATTTTGTTACTGCTTCTCCAGCTCTCCTTTCTACTCTCTTCAGATTCTCCACCACTCTCCAGATGACCATCTTGTCCCCATTCAGCATGATCTACCTCTCCCTCTAGGCTTCTGTGGCCAAGCTCAGCATCTCACCCAACTGTTGTCCAATGGTGATTTATCACCACCGCCTGGTGCAGCAAGTGAGGGCCGTGCAGTTGGTTCCATCGTAGCTTCTGTTGAAAGGTGAGCCACTTGGAGCACTGCTTGGCCCTTGTCTGCTCCTATTAAGTGGTGAGCACCCATGTGTTTCCAAGATGGTTGATTTTGAGCACTTCTCACTTAATGAAAGCTCATCTTTGGGTTTGAATCTGAAGCGGAGGATGCAAGTTCAGGAGGAGGACTGGTAAAAATTTGCTGTGATGCATGCAAGTTGGTTCCTATCTGTGCCTGCCTCTTCGATTTCATCCTCTGAGCAACCATGTTGTATTAGAAGACTTGCATCAATGGTCAGTTCTTCAGTCACCTTCCCAGAGAGATGATTGCTGCTGCTTCATATACTTTTGCATCTGCTAGGGCAGCATCAGCTTCACACTCCTCGAGTGCACTCAATGTAGCTTCTACATGAGCTTTCCCTGTGTCTATGCATGCTTCCTCCATGTCTCCCTGAGCTTTCTCCAACTAGTATTTCAGCTTTGCACTTGGCATACCCTGCTCTCACTTTTGCCACTTCATCTCTGGGGTGGGCTCATGCTGCAACTATGCTAAATGGGGATTTGCTTGAGCGTCTCGAAGACATGATCGATGCACTTCATTCTGACCTGAACTTCCAGGGCTCAGCGATTGACGTTACAGGTGTCGGAAGCTGTTGTTGTAGTGTACAGCATTCAGACGCATCTCCAGTCTGCGGCAATCCCTTGAAGACTAGTTGGTTACCGTCTCACTCTACTGCCCTAGCAGTGCGTTGTGTACAAGGCTAGGCAGGAAGTTCACCACCTTCCCAAAAATCTCCCAAGTCAAAAGCTTCCTTTGGTGTTTTTAAAGAGAAACTGCAGAAAGTTAAGTAAAACACATATTTAAATTCAATACAGAATTATCATATACCTGAATATACTAATATTTTTGATTATTCTCATGAACAGTGTTAAACAAAGTAATGCACACATGCAACATTCTCTAGCTATGCTGTGGACCAGAATGAACTCGTGCCACAACAATAGTTTAATAGCGATGAATGATAAACGTAATATTTCCTTCAAAGAACCTTTACTCAATGTTTGCCAATATTAAGAAAGCTTACGCACACAGATATTGCTGTTTCAGGGGCATATGCAGACAGATGTCTTTCTACTCTGTGCTTCAAGCTGAAATCTGATTTAGCCTGCGCAAGAAGTGATGTCTTAAAAACAGCTTACAAACAAGAAGTGATGTTTGTACAAAACAAAGGTCATACAGATGGACAGCACCTCTAGAAGCCATGGAACACCATTGTAGTTGCAACTTTAATTTTCAGCAATGCTTAACTCTTAAAGAAATTGCTATTTCAGTTGGCACCTCAATTTTCAGAAGGCATTTGGTAAGGTCCCACATAGGAGATTGGTGGGTAAAATCAAAGCTCAGGGCATCGGGGGGAAGACATTGACATGGATAGAAAACTGGTTGGCAGATAGAAAGCAAAGGGTAGCGGTGAATGGGTGTTTCTCGGAATGGCAGGTGGTGACTAGTGGGGTGCCACAGGGCTCGGTATTGGGACCACAGCTGTTTACCATTTACGTTAACGATTTGGATGAAAGCATAGAAAATAACATCAGCAAATTTGCTGATGATATTAAGCTGGGTGGCAGTGTGACATGTGATGAGGATGTCAGGCGAATTCAGGGTGACTTGGATAGGCTGGGTGAGTGGGCAGATACTTGGCAGATGGCGTTTAATGTGAATAAGTGTGAGGTTATCCACTTTGGGAGTAAGAACAGGAAGGCAGATTATTATCTGAACGGTATAGAGTTGGGTAAGGGAGTAATACAAAGAGATCTCGGAGTCCTTGTTCATCAGTCACTGAAGGTGAATGAGCAAGTGCAGCAGGCAGTGAAGAAGGCTAATGGAATGTTGGCCTTTATTACAAAGGGAATTGAGTACAAGAGCAAGGAAATCCTCTTGCATTTGTACAGAGCCCTGGTGAGACCACACCTGGAGTATTGTGTATAGTTTTGGTCTCCAGGGTTAAGGAAGGACATCCTTGCTGTAGAGGAAGTGCAGCGTAGATTCACGAGGTTAATTCCTGGGATGTCTGGACTGTCTTACGCAGAGAGGTTAGAGAGACTGGGCTTGTACACGCTGGAATTAAGGAGATTGAGAGGGGATCTGATTGAAACATATAAGATTATTAAGGGATTGGACAAGGTAGAGGCAGGAAATATGTTCCAGATGCTGGGAGAGTCCAGTACCAGAGGGCATGGTTTGAGAATAAGGGGTAGGTCATTTAGGACAGAGTTAAGGAAAAACTTCTTCTCCCGGAGAGTTGTGGGGGTCTGGAATGCACTCCCTCGGAAGGTAGTGGAGGCCAATTCTCTGGATGCTTTCAAGAAGGAGCTAAATAGGTATCTTATGGATAGGGGAATCGAGGGATATCGGGACAAGGCAGGAACCGGGTATTGATAGGAATTGATCAGCCATGATCTCAAAATGGCGGTGCAGGCTCTAAGGGCCGAATGGTCTACTTCTGCACCTATTGTCTATTGTGATATTTTTTAAATGGTCCTCTAGAAATGAGGTAAATTTTATATAGAATTTTGAACAGTAAATGGTTAACCAATATTATTTTGCAGACTTTGAATAAGTTGTTACTTGGTACAGCAGCTGCTAATGTAATTTGGAATATTAACTTTTCTAGGCTTCAATTTGCTTACTAAAGGTTTCTTTACAGGTGAAGAGCCTTATTTGGTTTTCACTAACCGTCATGAAATTAGGAAAATTGGTTTGCATAAAATGGAATACACAGAGATTGCGTGGCAATTGAGAAATGCTGTAGCTCTTGATGCAGATGTTGTAACACAGACCATCTTCTGGGCTGACTTGACACAGCAAGCAATATTTAGGTATGTTTTTGTGAATTTAAACTAAGGTCACCTTTTGAGATTTGAACATGGTCATCTGGATAATGACTTTAATTCATTGAAATGCATTCGTCAAGTAAACGTGCATTGACTTGGTGTCCAAATCTGTCATGGTATCATGTTTGGGGAAATGTTTGTGTGTTTTAGAATTGGGGTATTGTGGTGAACTACATATACCTGTCTGGACACGCCCCCTGTTGACTGCTCCTGTGGCCCCTCCCACAGACCCCGGTATAAAGGCGATTGAGGTCTGAGCCCGGCCTCTCTGTCTCCAGGATGTAGTATGGTGGTCAACTACTGCTTGTTCTTTCTTCCAGTCAATAAAAGCCGATATCTCGCCTTTACGTCTCAGAGAGAGTTATTGATGGTGCATCAGGTATATTGCACAAGACTACTCAGCCTTGTGTCCATTCAAATTGGGAATGTGGAGGCAGAAGGAAGGGGAAAAGGCCACTATCTTCTCATAACTTCTTGAACTAGCTCTACAGCCTTGTATATGACAGCTTTGAAAATTCAAAAGCAGAGGTTCTGCATCTCTTATCCCCTTATCCCACTTTCCTCCTTCCACTGCCTATTTAAATATGAATGGGCACACATTTAAAGCCAAGAACTACAGATGCTAGAAGTCCAGTAACATTGATTTTGATCTGAAAATTTCACTTCCCTATCTGCTGCTATTGCCTTGTGCAGATTTGCTACATTTTTATATCCTTTCTGAACTTCTCCATTGCTCTATCTCCAATGTTTAAGCTGTTCCTTGGAAAGCTGTCCTAGCTTAAGAATTTTAAAGGTACAATCTTCCACTTCTGACAACCTTGTCAACTCCCCTACATCTTCAGTGCAATTTCTTCAAGCTTGTAATTTAAGCAGTTTTGCGGTCTAATATTTTTGACACAGACCCAGCAATAATTCCCTGTTCTTGTATTCTATCACTCAATGTCAGCAAGATCAAGGAGCTGATTATTGACTTCAGGAGGCATAAGTTGGAAGTGCATCAGCCAGTTCTTATCGGAGGCATCAGAGGTGGAGATGGTCAGCTAATTTTAAATTGCTCGCTATTATCATTTTGGATGATCTGACCTGGGTTCAGCACGTAATAGCACAGTGCCATTATGAAGAAAGCACGGCAGTGTCTCTACTTCCTTAGAAGTTTGCAAACATTTGGCATATCATCTAAAACTTTGACAAATTTCTCTAGGTATGCAGTGGAGAGTATATTGACTGGTTGCATCAAGGCCTGATATGGAAATCAAACGCCCTTGAATAGAAAATACTACAAAAGTAGTAGATTCAGCCCAACCATCATAGATAAAGTCCCCCCCACCACTGAGCACATCTACATGGAACTCTATTGCAGGAAAGCAGCATCCATCATCAAAGACTCCCACCATCCAGATCATGCTCTTTTTATTGCTGCCTTCAGGAAGAAATTACAGGAACCTCAGGCCCCACGCCACCAGGTTCAGGACCAGTTATCATCCAACAACCATGGGGTCTTGAACCAGAGGGGATAACCTCACAACTCCTCGTGCCCCATCACAGAACTGTTACCATAACCTATGGATGCACTTTCACAGACTCTACAACTCATTTTCTCAATATTTATTATTTAATTTCTTTTTACTTGTCTTGCATTTGCACAGTTTGCTATCTTTTGCACATTGTTTGTCTGTCCCTTTTGGGGAATTCTTTCATTGTTTCTATGGTGTTTCTTCTGGGCATGCACAGTAAAAACAAGAAATGAATCTGTTATATGGTGACATACATGTAATTTGATAATAAATTTACCGTACTTTGAACTTGAGCCGTAACTAGGTAGGTGGGGGGGGGGGGGGGGGTGGAGGTGTGTGTATGTGTGTGTGTGTGTGTGTGTGTGATTTTAACTAAGATAGTTTGCCACCTTAAGGTCATTGGGTGTTCACGCAGAGCCGTTTGATCCTCTCCAACACTCAACCTTTTATTTATTTTAAATTTAGAAATACAGCATGGTAGCATGCCCTTTCAGCCCAACAAACCTACGCTGCCCAATTACACGCTTGTGACCAATTAACCTACTAACACGAGTAGGCATACAGGAAGAAACCAGAGCACCAGGAAGAAACCAGAATGTACAAACTCCTTAGGAATAGCGGCGGAATTGAACCTGGGTCACTGTTGCTGTAATATTGCTATGGTAACATGTCACTCTTCAACACTGTTGAACCTCCCCAACAAATAATAGTGAATTCTCTAGATTAAGTTCATTTTGCCCCTTTTCCCCTATTATCTGTATCTTAATGCAGTCTGGTTTCCTTACTAATAATAATTTTTGTAATCCTTGCTGCTATATTCAAGCCTAAGTTAATTCTGTGTGTTAGAAAGCAAAAGGCTAGGCCTTGGTCCTCCATTAGTAACAGACTGGTCACAATATGAACATCAGGCTTCTATCTTGCTGCTCACTGCTGAGCAACTTGAGAATCCAATTTGGCATTGCCCTTTGGATACCATTAACATTGTACCACAGACAGCCTTGCTGAAACCTTCTGGTAGATTTGATGCTCAGAATGCATTGTTTAAGAAACTGCAGAGCATTCAGTTTCAAGGTTTTTAACAGCTTATCCTAAACTGTGCGAGTTTCTAATACTTGGACTGTGGCATTAACACTGAGCGGCTGGATTCTGTAAATGGATGGTATGGACCCAGTCCGCATGTCTTTTTGATGTAAATAGGTAGGGCATAAGATTACATTTAAGAAGTGGGTATTCTTGTAGGTGTTATGTACTTCCTAGCCACTGCATTGAAACCATTGATATTTACAGTCTGAACAGTTAATTCAAACAGGTTGGTAGTTGCGTTTGGACAAGAAGGCTCAAGTGGTTAGTGTGCAATGTTCTGTCCTGAAATAACTTGATTAACATACTTCCTAAATCAATGTCAACATTAATTAAATGCTGTTCTATTCCATAGATACATCCAATTATGAGCTTTGCTCTTGGGCATAAATAACAAATTTAGCAAATTAACTTTATTCCTCCTTTTTGTGCTCATAGTTGAGAAGATGGTGTTCTTCCCTTGTCTGTACTCCTGCAAGTTAGAAACTCTCAAAATGGATTACACTTTTAAGGGGAAGTTCTAACCGGTACATTTCCAAATCTTAATTACTCTCAACAGTGTCTCCATGGATAAACGTGGAAACTCAGCTCATAAATCCAACATAGTCAAAGATCTAGGAGCTCCCATGGGAATTGCTGTGGACTGGATCTATAAGCATCTCTACTGCATTGATAGCGGCACTAAGACGATTTCCGTTGTGAAATATGATGGCACTAAAAGGAAAATCCTGTTTGATACAGACCTGAGAGATCCAATTTCCATAGTTGTTAATCCACTCTCTGGGTAATGAATTACTAAACTTGTTTCGTGTCTTTGCTGCTTTTATTTTGGAAGACTGCAACTTTGACTGTTCTCAGCTGACTTTTTAGCTTCTGTTTTTCCAGCCTCAGTCTATAGAAGTTTTTGACAATTCCTGGAGCTGTATTTTATAAATTGAGAGTAGTAACTAACAAGGAAGGAGTTGATTTGAAAATATTAAAGCTTTTGTGTCCTGATTGAGGATCAATGGGATTGAAATAGACCCCTTGGTCTGTAGGATAGAGACAACATTACAATGAGTATTTCAGAAATGCTGAGATTTTTTTAAACAGGAGCTCTACTTGTAAGTTTAATATTTGGTTATGATGGTAATTGTCAAGAATAGATGGGTTGAATTTTGGGGGGGGAAAAGATTTAACTCCATATAAATTCTAGGTGATCATTTTGAAGTGCGTAAATTAATATTCCTGCCATGTTTCCAGGTTTGTTTACTGGTCAGACTGGGGTGAGCCAGCAACGATTGAAAGAGCAGGAATGAATGGCTATGGTCGTAGTGCTCTGGTTACAAGAGATATTGAATGGCCACATGGCATTGCCTTGGGTAAGTAGGCTGCTAGTCTTGACAAGAGCATGTTCTATTTGTCACTTCATTTTGTAATACAGTGAATCTCCCCCTCTGCTACAGATCTTGTGAAGAGCCGTCTCTATTGGGTTGACTCAAAGCTGCATACGTTATCAAGTGTAAATTTAAATGGTCACGACAGAAGCGTTGTGTTGGTGTCAAAGGAATTCCTTGCTCATGCTTTTGCAATTACCATTTTTGAGGCAAGTCTGGGTGATGGTCTGATCTGATCCATGTATTTAATGTGTCACATGACTTCTCTACTAATCTCCTTGTGGTCTGAAATAGTCCAGTAACATTTCCATCACAAACGTATAGATTACCCATTGACTTGCTGTTAGGATTCTGTTCCATTCACCCAGGATCACTCCATCACCAGAATTTACTTCTAACAACCTACATCACTGTTTTACTTTTTACTGCCAATCTTTTACAGATAAATATAAACTATTTGTTATCTGGGCTATTTGCAGGAAGGGGAATCAGGGTTTCCAAATGGGAGCAATTGATTAGTGTATCTAGGCAACGGAAGGGAGGAGGTTGGATGATTAATAGCAGCAGCAGGAGACGCCATTCTTCAAAGTTTAAAGTAAAATTTATTATCAGGGTAGATACATGTCACCACATTTAAAACCCCTGAGATTCTGTTTCTGCTGGCATACTTAGCAAATCTATAGAAAGATAACTGTAAACATCAGGAATTGTTAACTGTAAACAAACTGTGCAAATGCAGATAGAAATCAATTGCAATGAATAATGAGTATGAAATAACAAGATAAAAGAGTCTTTAAATGAGTGTAGTTATCCCTTGTTTTGTTTCAAGAGCCTGATGGTTGAGGTGTAGCAACTGTTCTTGAACCTGGTGGTGTGAGTCCTGAGGCTCTTGTACCTTCTACCTGATGGCAGCAGCGAGGAAGGAGTATGGCCTGGGTGTGAGGTTCTTTGATAATGGATGCTGCTATTTTATGGCAACATTTCATGAGGATGTGCCCAATGGTTGGGAGGGTTTTACCTGTAGTGTACTGGGCTAAAACCACTACCTTTTGTAGGATTTTCCACTCAAAGGCATTGGTGTTCCCATACCAGGCCGTAATGCAACCATTCAGCACAGTTTCCACCACACATCTATAGATGTTTGCCAAAGCCTTCGATGACGTGCCAAATGTCTCCAGATCCTGAGGAAGTAGAGGTACTGTTGAGCTTTCTTTTCTGTCCAGGACAGGTCCTCTGAGACAGTGACGCCCAGGAATTTAAGGTTACTGCCCCTTCCCATCTCTGATCCTCCAATGATGACTGGCTCACGGACTTCTGGTTTCCCTCTTCCTCTCCATTCTTAAACTACAGTATTTAGTTGAAATTGATGCTGACTTTGATCAATTGTGGATCACTGCTACTATCATACAATTGCTTTGAATTGCTAACTACAATCAAAGGTTCAAACTACACATGGTGTGATTCTGTCACAGGAAATTGTGTTTGTATCTATTAACAGATTTGACCTGCTTTCATTTTAGGATAATGTATTCTGGATTGATGGGGCAAGCAAAGCACTTTATGGAACAAACAAATTTACAGGTTCAGATATAGTGCGTTTAGCTGCCAATCTTCATGAGCCTCGAGACCTCATTGCTTATCATGAGCTGACTCAACCATCAGGTAAACTTTGACAATGTTCCTGACTTGTAATTTGTCCTTAAAGGGAGCTAGGTAACATTGAAGTCAGTAGTTTTGTTCAACTTTCCCTTGTATTCATTCTCAGTTCCTCAGCCTAGTTATCCTGGGCTTGAAGTTTTCATTATTTTTGATCTGAGAATCAGGATAACACCCAATCTCGTGAACACCACCACCACCCAACTTGATTTGGTAGTTTTTCTGGCAATGAATGTGACCAAGCTTTCCAATGTATAAGGAATGCCATTTTTTTCTTATCTATATATAACTATCTGTATCTAACTTGACTACATTTAAATTCTAGTGATAATGTAAAATAATTTTTTATTTGGGCCCATCTCTGAAGATTTGAGAATATAAGATTATGTTCAGCTTTGATTGACAACTTGTGGATGGCCTCTTCATGTCTTTGGTTTATTTTATGTTCTGTAAACCTGTTACCAGTTCCTAGAGTTCTATTTTTAAATTGGTCAGGTATCAGTTCCTCTGCAGTTGTTGGCAATCTACTTGGCACAGATAATTAAGCTTCACACTTGCCAGCTAATCCAGCACTGAGAATAGGAAAAAGGTTCATTCAGTATTTATTCTTTCATTGGAATAGATCACTTGGTATACTAAATTCCATTTCTGTATGACTTTACTATGATCAGAGTCTGATTTCTTAGTTGAAACAATCTAATTGCAAGCTAGATTTGTTTATCCACAGGCAAAAACTGGTGTGAGAATCTGAAGACAAGAAGCTGTGAATACATGTGTCTCCCGGCTCCCCAGATGAACAGAAGCTCTCCCAAATATACCTGTGTGTGTCCATCTGGGATGAAACTGAATCAGGACGGACAGCACTGCAGGATGGACATATGTGAGTTGTAAAATCCATTAGGTTTTACCTAGAGTTTAACTGCTCAAGAGAGACTGATTTAATAGTGCAGGGATTTTTTTTATTTATTCCTGAATTGACTTGCTGCCAAACTTCTGATGTGGGAAGTGTTAATTTACAAAATTGCAATTAGGTTAAAACCAGGTCCTAACACACAGTCTAACAAAAAAACAGCTAGGTATTACATGAATGGAAAACAAAAGGCATTTGTTTAGTTATTTTAAAACTGAGTACATCCAATGTGGTAATTGACTTCCCCTGCAGAGGAAGCTATTTTGAGTCATTATCTAGAGGCTGATTGTAAACTGAATGCAACATGGTTTACTGTTTGTCTTTCCACTAGTTAAAACTTGTGGAGCATCTGAGTTTCTGTGCCTCAATAAACAATGTGTCCCTGATAAGTGGTTATGTGACGGCAAAGCTGACTGTGAAGACGGATCTGATGAAAGTGCAGATGTCTGCCGTAAGTACTGCTTCTGTGTTGGAACGGAATGGATGAGATACTCTTTGCCCAATGTATATTGCCATTCATTTAAATCTCCATAATCTGTAAAATTAGCAATTTAGTGGATTAGTAAAAAGAGATTAAGTAATCTGATTTTGGAGCTTGACTCCTAGGCTTATAGTATTGCTATGGAAACCCCCAAATAGTAACAAGAAGTAGTCATTTTAGGGTGGCCCTGTTATGAGCAACAACTTACGCCTTTGAAGACATTAATGGGGGGCAGGAATTAGAAGTCAAACTGTCCAAAGTAGTTGTACCAAACACTGTAACCTGTTGATTGCATGCACCACTAACTTGGGTGCCCGGTGCTTTTACAGTTTGGCACGTCAGAGTTCAATCCTGGTGTCCTCTGTAAGGAGTCTCTGAACATTCTCCATGTGGAATGGTTGGGTTTTCTCCAGGATCTCTGGTTTCCTCCAAAATTGTACTGGATAGTTTAGAATAGAACTTTATTGTAATCGCTCAAGATGAGATTGTGGTGCTGCTCCATTGCAGTATGACTTAATTAAAAATAAATAAATATTCCCATATTTACATGCAACAAGTGACTTCAATAGTCCATAGCATTCAAAGGCAACTGGCAAGCTGGGATGTAACATTATTCAGCTGCACAACAAACCTCGGGAAGAAGCTGTTTTACACTCCAACTGTCTTGGCTAAGATGTTTCTGTATCTCCACCAGATGGCAGGAGGTTGGTCACTATAAATGGTTCTATGATTAGGTTAGGGTTAAATTAGGGTTTTCAGGGGTTGTGGGGCAATGAGGCTCAAAGGGCCAGAAGGGCCTATTCTATGCTGATTCTCTAAATAGATAACTTGACCACTCCTGCTCCAGAACTCGTGATATTGAGTGCTCAAGGTCACAATTGCCTGCCGCTCTAGTTACTGACTTTTTAGCTGAAATGCAGATTCAGAATGACATATCAGTATTTTCCCCTAGATCAAAGAGCGTGCCTTAGCCATGAAATCAGCTGTGGACCTGGATCTTTGCAGTGCATTCCTGCTGCATGGCAATGTGATGGAGAGAAGGACTGCCATAATAATGGTGATGAGATTGATTGTGGTAGGTTAACTCATCTCCAGACTATTGAGAACAAACTTCAGATTGATATCCATGCCATTTCACAGGAGGCAAACTTGAGTTCATGCTGGGGAAAAGCTTTTGCAACATTAACACAAACTGAAGTGCTTACATGACTTTGACTTGGTAGCTGTAATATGCATCTTTATTAACAAATTGACCAGATAGCCAATTTGATGTTATTCATGCTTCCAGAAAGTTGTTCTACCTACTGGTCCTGTGATACGAATAAGTTTCTTCTCTAAAGTGTTTATTGATGCCACTTCATTCTAAACTTCAAGGTATTAAAGATTTTGGTGCCTTGGCTCTTCTAACCTGCACTTTATGTTCTCCATTCCGGCAAGTATCCTGGTGGATCTGAATTGTCTTAAATCACGTAATATCTGTGCAACTAATCTGGTATCTGTTTTGCCAAATGAGGTATTGTATTCAATGTAAAACAAATTCTTCGCTCAATCAGCTCTGAACCCATAAACCGCTTGAGCACCATTGTGAAGTCTAGTTACTACATGGTTCTCAATTCAAGTGTTATAAAGTGAATAAGTAGGTTTTTGTTTAAAATACAACAGATGGCTACATCGATTTATCATCAAAAGGACTGTGCTTAAATGCTTCCTGTCTAGCTAGTCAGCATCTTTGAATGTGTCTAATTGGCAAAGCTATATGGGAAAACTGTTATACTCACAATATCACCTGTTGTAAAATCCATTCCCCCCCCCCCCAGGTCAAATTACTTGTGATCCTTTGGAATTCACTTGCTCCAGTGGGAGGTGCATTGCCAAGATGTTTGCCTGCAACGGGATGGATGATTGTGGTGACGGAAGTGACGAAAAGAACTGTGCTCTATCTACCTGTGGTACTCATGAGTTTCAGTGCAATAACTCAGAATGCATACCTTTAAACTGGGTGTGTGATAACAGTGTAGATTGTACAGATAAATCCGATGAATCTTCAGACTACTGTGGGTACACTCTTCCTCCTTTGGCCTGCTCTCCTAATGACTTCCTGTGTGCCTCGGGCGAATGCATTCACACTCGTTGGTTCTGCGATGGTGATGCTGACTGCAAAGACGGAAGTGATGAAGCTAATTGCCGTAAGTTTATCTCCTTGTGTACACATTTTAATCTACAACAATTGACCCAAAGAAGAGTATCATAGGAGTTATGCAAATATTGGATGATTTTATTAGAGCAGGGCATTTCAGAGTCTACCTGGGATCAGGCAACTTTAGATTAAGTAATAAAATATTAATGAGCCGAGTCACCAAAGATCTCCTGGCGATTAATGGGCGCAATATAATGGAACTCCAAATGGTAGTTTGAGAGGAAACAGCATGGATAGATAACAAGGGTCTTCAATCTGAACAAGTGCAATGAAAATGCAAAAGGAGGAGTTATCTAGGATGTACAAAAACTGTGGATAATGGTAAATCAGAAGACTAGAAAGCTTTTGGGAACCAGCATCATGTCCAAAAAGTTCAAGTGACTACCAAATTTTGAGAGAGAATTTGCATGTGCTTTTGTTTTAAACAGCATTGGTTTCCGTCAATTTTTAAACGGAAAAAGGCTTTGAGGGTTAATGTGGGGCCTCAACAAAGCTGGTGAATATAAATGACTGGCCAGGTAATGATGAGGGGAATAAATTTTTGCTTGTCATCACTAGATGACATTGCATTAATCAAGATAGCAATGGGCTAATTTAAACAAAAATGGTGAACTTTAAAAAATCCTAATTACAAGGGATGATCCTGGAGAGACTCAGTGGTTGAGTTACTAAGGGTGAAGAAATTACCAGGACCTCATGTTGGAGTTATTTAAAGGGTGTGGAGATAGTGGACTCATTAGTTGAAAATTTTCATAAAATACTAAACTACCATGAGGGTAGTGGAAGATTAGAAAAAGACCAATATGAAGGCAGGGAACAGACTAGTTTTAATAGTATTATTGCCAAAATACCAATCAGGAAATGCTAATCATCTGGAAAATCTCCAAAATTAAACTTATCAACACAATTTACCTTTTGTTAAAACAGTATTTGATAAACTTGAGTTTGAGAATGTTTAACATGAGAAAACCACATGTCAGAGCAACACTTACATGTAAGAAAATATTCGGCACAGATACTACCTGAGCGTGTTGCTAGTTCCAGAAGCTCCCTGCTTCCACGTTCCTGCCTGATCAAAATACATGTACGTGGTTACCAAGTGTGCCACTGAGACTTTTGCAGACCTAGCTTTAAGATCTTGCAATTAATAAATAATGATTACGGTTATAAATCTTCATTCTACTTTTTAGCTCCTCGCACATGTAGGCCTGATCACTTCCAATGTAATGATGGCAGTTGTATTCCTGGGAAAAAGAGATGCAATCAGTTCAGAGACTGTAGTGATGGTGGTGATGAACTCAACTGTCAGGAAAGTAAGTGGGCATGCTTTTTTTGTTCAGTAATATAGGTTTAAAAAGTTGCTCCACTTTAAAAAAAAGTTGAAAAAATTAATCTGAAGCAAAGTGATAATGCGCACTTTCTGGGTACTATTCTGGATTTGGCAGGGATTTTTATAAATTGCCTAGATGCTATTTTGGCATTTTGCGTGAACAAAAATGTTAAATGCAAAATCTTCTTTGCAATGGTACTTTGATCTATTCTGAAAAAGTGCTGCTTGGAGAGCAACCACCTTTTGCTAACCAATTTCCCTTTGAAGCCATTCTGTTTGTATAGTGGCCCTTAAACAGCATTTATCCTGATCTGAAAGCTCAAACTTAATCAGTATGTCTGGACTACTAGGCCTGTGACCCTCTAATTTTAAGCCACTTGGGTTTTTTTTTGGTTTTAGAGTTTTGAGCTGCTGCTGATTATCTGCCTGGACTCTGCTGCTCAGTGTTGCTGAATTAGTGACATCACACACCCTCCCAAGGGGCTTATCTTTACTCTTCAGCACCCCACTGCCCCCCAGAACAGACATGGACACTCACTTCCTTGAAGAGATCTTCCCATGCGACTTAACCTTTGGGCACTTGAAGGATCTGTGGCCACTGCTTCACAAGTTAAGAAAGAGCAGACTTGTTCCTTGCCAATCTTCCCAGTCCCCCGATGATCCTGGAAGTCTACTCCCACTTCCGTACCCCATGTTGCAGCTGCAGTTGTTATAGGGAGTGCTGGTATGTTCCTTTCAGGACTGATTTCAGGGAATATCAGCTGCTGAGTTGCCAAGAATGCCAAATCTTTCCAACTTGACAATAAAATAGTACCGAAACCAATGCTAATGTGAAAAAATTTCCCCATGTTACTGACATCAACATTAATTCTTTTGATTTGCATCTGGGATGTTTTAAATGGCAAAAATTGATTGGAATAACATTGTCAAATACTTCTGCTTAGATTCAGAGTGCATGGGACAAACTGACTTCAAATGTCATAGTGGAGAATGCATAAACATCAGCCAAGTATGTGATACCAAGCAGGACTGTAAAGACTGGAGTGATGAAATTCTCAAAGAATGTAGTAAGTGACATTGCCTTAAACTATACTTTGAACATGCAAATTTGACTTTAAACTGTGCTAGAAATGCATAATGAAATAGTTTTCTGACTATTGCAACTGAGATGGGTGAACTAAAACTGTAATCCTGAAATGGTACCCATTATCATTGAAGTGACTCCACTTGCACTAAGTTTAGATTTCCTTTTCCAAAATAACATGCTAGTAATTGTTATGGAATTGCTTAAGTAAAATATCCAAATGAAATGCAGAAGCTTCCTTGTGAACTGTATAGGTTTCTGTTTCTTTGCTTGAGGATATTTATTGGGGTCATAACACTGAATGTTGGCATCAATGTGTTTCTCTGTAGATAAAAATGAATGTTTAAAGAACAATGGTGGCTGCTCCCACATATGCCATGATCTCGTCATTGGTTATGAATGCGAATGCCCTGCTGGTTATGATTTGATTGACAAGACTACCTGTGGAGGTAGGTTTCCTTGACCTGCCTGTTGCAAGAATAGTGCCAGAATTTTCAGAATCAAGTTTAACATGACTGGCATTGACATGAAATTTGTTATGTGGAGGCAGTACATTGCAATACATAACAGCTGAATTACAATAATAAGTGTAAGTATATTTTTAAAAATTAAATTCGTGTAAAAAGAAGGGGGAAAAATAGTGAGTTAGTTTTTATAGGTTCAATGTTCCTATCTGGCAGAGGGGAAGAAGCTGTTCCTGAATCATTGAAGAATCGGGCTCTTGTTTTACTGTCAAATCTAATTTTTCAGGCAATTGGGTGTTATTAACACCTCACACGTCAAGTTTTTGGATGCTAAATTTATTATTGTTTAGTAAACCTGTTGGGTTTTAAGAAAGTATGGAAGACCCCTGAGAGCTGAACAACCCATTCCGAGGGCTTTACTGTACTTGGAAACCCTTCAGAACTTGTATAACTTCGGGTATACCACTTTGGCTGCTATTCGTTTGGTGGTTACTGTAAAGAACATTGACTTAGCAGTACTGTTCTTGGTTGCCTTACTAAACCACAAATATGAGGAATCCTAGGAGTCTTTGATTTCTTTCCAGATGTTAATGAGTGCCGCAATCCTGGAGCTTGCAGTCAAATTTGCGTCAATACAGATGGAAGCTATATGTGTGAATGTCATGCAGGTTACCTTATGGATCCAGTTAATGGAGTTTGCAAGGCAATAGGCAAGTCTAAACTGCATGTGCTCCTTGTAATTTGTGCATTGGTAATTTGTTATAAGAATGCCTTTCTGGGGCATAAAAAAACCCAAATAGTATACCTCTGGTTCATTTCCGGGTGTAGGAATAGCTTAATGTGTTTGCAGTCATTTGAGTGGATCTGATTTGCAGACCTAAACTCCTTGCAACTAAGTACTTTTTTTTATTGATGAGGCTTTTCACTGAAGAACAGATTAATATCAAAGATTGTATTTTCTGGCTACTTTGGTTTTGGTAAATTCAGTCTTATTATACAAGTTAAAGAACTGGGATGTTCCCTCTTGTATCCTGTTATCATTCAATTGGTTGAACTTGAGCTGACATTCCAAATCTGGTTTATACTAATACCAAATTATTCAATAACATCTTGTCATTTACATTGGCACAAAGCTACCTGTAGGGCTTGACAATCTATTCAATTTCCTATTAATTACACAAACTTAAGTTCACCTAAATATGGGGGGGGAGGGAGATTTTGGATTGGGTATATTAATAAAAGTATAGAAAGTATGCTGTCAGAAATGAAACACCTTGGATTAAAATGGCAGGCTTGACATAATCTTATGGAAACTAGCCAATAAAATGCAAGGTTTCATAATTAATAAATTGTGTAGTTTAGCTTGTTTAAAAACAAATATTGAATGAACAGCATTTTATTGGAATTTGAGTTAAGAGTCCAACTTTGAAATTTAGGCACAGAGCCTTATTTGATCTTCACAAACCACCATGACATCAGGAAGCTGGGACTGCATCTCCGGGAGTACACCCAAGTTGCTGTGCAGCTGAGGAACGCTGTGGCGCTGGATGCTGATGTTGCAGAGGGGAGGCTCTTCTGGGCTGATATGGGGCAGCGGGCAATCTTCAGGTAATATGCCTTTTGCATTAAATGTAATCTATTAAAGTTCCAGTGATAGGATGTATTTGCTCACCATTCAGATGGCCACAAGTCATGATGCTCCTCAAATTATTAGTTACCCACTGTTCTCCAGGTTGAGATGGTTCCCAATATAAACAATGGAAGTAGCTTCTAACCATCCTGCTCCCTGACCCCCGATTGCATGAGCTATAGTTCTGTTTTACTTGCAGATAGCACAATATTTGCAGGGTGGAATTTATGGATGCATGAACCAGGAACTTGAGTAGTTTCAAGGTTGGTATTGAGTGATTCTGCTCTATATCAGCTGTTCATCTCCCTCCATAGATTTTGTCTGACCACTGAGTTCCTCCAACTTATGTGTTGTTCCAGTTTCTAGTATCCACGGTCTCCTCTGTCCCTATTATTTCACTATTACTGGTTTGCAAAGTCCAGTCCTTCTAGGAATAACTTGGTAGCAAATATTGACGATCTTACTAATTGTCTTGTATTTTTGTTGTAGCATGTCACTGAATGAAAAGGATGGTGCAGCTGGAACATCCATAATTAATGGCCTGCAAATCCCTGGAGGAATTGCAGTGGACTGGATCAATAAACTTCTTTACTGGACTGATCGTGGCAAGAAAACATTATCTGTGACTAATTTTGATGGAACAAAGGGGAAGATTCTTTTTGATACAGACTTGAGGGAACCAGCTTCAGTTGTGGTTGATCCACTGTCAGGGTACTTCTTGCTTTGGCTGTTTTGTAATTTACTTGCACTGATTTTTGAATTTGTCAAGTGTTTTCAAGCTTTCATAAATGCCGTTATCATCTTCAAAGTGTTTGGCAAGTCAAACTAATGGATGCCATTTTCCAACTAAATAGTGGTAGTGCACATTCAAATTAACTGAATCTCCTAGGTGGAACTAGGAAAGAGAAGATGAAAGTAACTTACTGTGGGATTCAGTAAATAACCTCTGCTCCTCTATGCAAAACATTAATACAAATAACAGACAGCACGAGAGCCAACATTGGCTCAATGTAATCGAGCATTTTATTTAGCACTTGTATTCTGGTGAGCCAGTCTATTTTGTGTTCCAAGACAAACCTCTGCTTGGCTAAAAATGGTTTTTGCACTAAGTAATTACAAATTATTGTGTATTGCAGTAGGAACTGCACTTACTGGATCTACTCAAAGACTTGTTTAAAATGTGATCCCTTTCCTTCAAGGTTCATTTACTGGTCTGACTGTGGCACTCCGGCAAAGATTGAGAAAGCAGGCATGAATGGTATTAATCGCCAACTTTTGCTTGGCACCAAAATTGAGAGGCCAAAAGGCATTGCACTTGGTAAGTAAGGTGGCCTTTTTTAATGATGCACTGACTGGTATTGGGCTTTGTTAACCTTGCCTTGAAACATGTTTTTCCACAGACCACATGAAAAGGCGCATATATTGGATTGATGCAAAGTTGCACACATTATCAAGTATGGATCTCAATGGACAGGACAGAAGAACAGTTTTATGGTCACAAGAATTCCTTCTACATCCTCGTGCTATAGCTCTATTTGAGGTAATGTTTTTCAAGATTTGTTTTCAAATGAAATTGTATAAGATGTAAGTGAGACCTAATCTGAGGTATTGTGTGTAGTTCTGGTCACTTACCTACAGGAAAGAAATCAATAAGAATGAAAGAGTAGAGAAAAAAAATTACAAGGTTATTGTTAGTACTTGAGGACCTAAGTTATAGGGAAAAGTTGAATAGGTTAGGACTTCATTCCCTGAATTGTAGGAGAGTGAGGAGAGATTTGATAGAAGTATACAAAATTATGAGGGGTATAGATAAGGGACCAGACCTCAATCCAACCGAGAATTTGTGGATCGACTTAAAGGGCTGTTCATTCACGATCCCCATGCAATCTGACAGAGCTTGAGCAGTTTTGTAAAGAAGGATGAGGAAAAATTGCAGTGTCCAGATGTCCAAAGCTGATAGAGACCTATCCACCACAGATTCAAGGGTGTAATTGCTGCCCAAGGTGCATCTACTAAAAACTGACTTGAAGGGGGTAAATACTTATGCAATCAATTATTTTGTGTTTTACATTTGTAATCAATTTAGATCACTTTGTAGAGATCTGTTTTCACTTTGACAAAAAAGGGTCTTTTTCTTTAGATCAGTGTCAATAAAAGCCAAATTAAATCCACTGTAATTCAATGTGGGAAACAATAAAAGATTATCATTTTCCAAGGGGGGTGAATGCTTTTTATAAGCACTGGGAATAAGTTGAGATCAAGCTTGCAACCAAAGTTACAATCCCAGGCTTCAAATGAAACCATAAAGTTTGGTCACTGAATTTCTGATTCCTCTACTTTGAAGAGCTGATTTAAAGAAACTCCAGCCCTAATGGGCACTGTATGAAAGGTTATGGCCATGGTCCATGTGTGGGCCGATGGGACTAGGCAGATTTGCAGCTTGGCACAGATTGTTTTGAATTCAGCACATAACAGACCCTTCCAGCCAGATGATCAGTACTGTCCAGTAGCCCACCTAATCACAGGACAATTTACAATGATCGATTAACCTATCAACAGTACATCTTTGGACTGTGGAAGGAAATTAGAATATCCAGAGGAAAGCCATGTGGTCATGGGAAAATGTACAAACTCCTTACAGACGGTGCTGGAATTGAACTCTGAACTCCACCCTGAGTTGTAATAGTGTCATCCTAACCCTTATGCTACTTCAGCACCCTAGATGGGCTGAAAGGCCTGTTTTTGTGCTGTAGTGTCTATGACTCTATGAATAGTTCACACTATTGTCCTGTGTGCCACATTGCTTTCTACAGTAACCATTTTTAAGGTACATTTTTAAGTGCTTGTGCGATGATACAAATTGATAAATGTCCATGCAGGGAGTTGTTAAACTTGGACTAAAGTCTCCCGTGGATTAATGGAGTGACATTTTCCCCAAAATATTCATTTCCAGGATCATGTTTATTGGGCTGATGAGGGGAAAGGAATTTATGGAGCCAATAAGTATACTGGAGATAATGTGAACCTTCTGGCCTCTAATGTTAACCCTGGGGACATCATAATCTATCATGAGCTGATACAGCCATCTGGTAAGCAATCTGTAGACTATTAAATGTGGTGTAACTTTCTTGGTTCCTGCTGATATTTAGCACACAATTTTCCTTAATGCAGGACTGTTGATATTATTCAGATTTGTGGGATAATTTAAGAATAGTTAACTTGCCAGATTTAGTTCATGTATTACAGCAGGCCTACCAGTTCAATTTTTTATAGAAAATTTTATTGCATGCAAAAATTTGAGTGAGTACTCTTCAAATTTTCTTGAATCTTCAAGCCTAATTTCAATAGAGAAACTACACAACTTAATTTCTTAAAGGCTGACAGTATTGACAAACTTTATCCTGTAAGCTTTTTATTTTGAATGATCACGTGCTGATTATCCCTATTGTCCCACAATCACGAAGCAAGTGGAGTGGAACCAGTGCACTGGTTAAAGCTGATTGCCGAAATTGATTGTTTCTGAAATGTTGACTTATTTGGTGCTTTTTCTAGGCAAAAGCTGGTGTGCAGAGTTTGGAAACTGTGAGCACATGTGCCTTCCTGCTCCTCAAATTAACAGTCAGTCACCAAAATATACCTGTGTGTGTCCGACTGGAATGGTGTTGAAGGATGATGAACAGCATTGTACTGAAGGTAACGTTTGGCTTCAGTTTATGATCTTATTTAGTGATACAGTCCGGAAGAGGCCCTTCCGACCCAATGACCCGCGCCACCCAGCAACCCACTTACTTAACCCTAGCCTGATGACAGGACAATCTACAATGACTAATTAACTTACTAGCCTGTAAGTCTTTGAACTGTAGGAGGAAACTGGAGCACCGAGAGGAACTCCATGTGGTCAGGGGGAGTGCGTACAAACTCCTTCCAGACAGCACTGGAAGTGAACTCTGACATCCTGAGTTGTAATAGCATTGCGCTAACCACTTCCCTACCACGGTGCCCTAATTGAGGTTGGCCTAACATGGAGTAAACATGATTCTCATAATTCACTGTGCTATCTATGTAGTTGAGAATCAGATTTTTAGATCCTGTCAATTTTTTTCTAAATCTTTGAGCTGCAGCAGAAAAACTTGATCTATAGTGAGATCATGTGCATTAATATTTCCTAAGCACATCTCACTTAGCGTGTGTCCCCTTGTTCAGTTCCACTCAGGTCTGCCTTGGTAGACATTGCACAGTCCTTCAAAATTCATCTTAGCTTTTCATGTTAGAAGTAAATGTTGATTTAAGTGTTGATGTTTATACTGTTGATTGGGGCATTTCTTGGGTGCTCACAGGTGTCGAGTGATCCTGCTATTTGCCAGAGAACTGTGCTCTCCTCCCTCACTTGAGAACTGAAAGTAAATGGGTGGGGAGGGGGAGCTACAATTTGTACCAGTAGCCTAAGACAGCTGACAACCAGCTTAGTGCAAGCTTACTGGGCATGGCTATGTACACTACTTGGTGTAAATTATCTCCCTCCTACCGCAAACCTAAATTAATCTATAGAACAGTTAATGGAGTTGAATTGTTATTTTTAAATTCTTGGTTGAAGGAAATATTGTTTTAAGTATTTACTCCTTAGTAATCAGGGAGGCACAGAAAGAATCTGTAATTAGCGATGAGTACCTTTGTTGCCTCAACGGAAGAACACGTGAACTTGCACAACAGAGTATCTGTGTGCACACCTACTGAGTTTTCCTGACCCTCCATGAACAGTCAAAGACTAGAAAAGGAAATACTGGAAAATGGAGGTCCATGTGTTCCTTGTAGTCCCACTCCGATCTCCATGTGTCCATGGGGTACTACACGTCCGTGATCGTGGGTCTTTGGTGGTTGGTTATCGCTCTTATCACATGTGAAGCTTCTATAACTCTCATTGTGTTCCTTATTAAAGTTCAAAGTAAAATTTATTATCAATTTATTATTTCACCACATTCAACACTGAGATTCTTTTTCCAGCGGGCATACTCAGCAAATCTATAGAATTGTAACTGGAAACAAGATCAATGAAAGATCAAGCGGAGCATAGAAGACAACAAACCGCAAATGCAAATATAGATAATTACCAATAAATAACAAGAGCATGAAATAACAAGATAAAGTGTCCTTAAAGTGTGATCATCGATCGTAGGACCATCTCAATAGAAGAGTGTAGTTACTCTCTTGTTCAACAGCCTGATGGTTAAGGGATAGTAACATTTCTTGAGCCTGCTGATGTGAGTCCGAAGGCACTTGTACATTCTAACAGTTGGCATCAGTGAGTAAAGAGCATGGCCTGGGTGGTGGGGATCTCTGATGATGGGTGCTGCTTTCCTACGACAGTGTTTCATGTAGATGTGCTCAACGGGAGGACTTTACCCATGATGTACTGGGCTGAATCCACTACCTGTTGTAGGATTTTCCACCCAAAGGCATTGGTGTTCCCATACCAGGCTGTAATGCAGCCAGTCAGCACACTCTCCACTACATATCTATACAAGATAGTCAAGGTTTTTGAAGTCTTGCCGAATCTCTGCAGACTCCTGAGGAAGTACAGGATCTGTTGTGCTTTTTTTTTCAATTACATTCATTTGATGGGTCTAGGACAGGTCTTCTGAGATGGAGACACATAGAAATTTAAAGTTACTGACCCTCTCCACCTCTGATCTTGATCCTCTGAGGACTTATAACCATATAACAATTACAGAACGAAAACAGGCCATCTTGGCCCTTCTAGTCCATACCGACGCTTACATTCACCTAGTCACACTGACCCGCACTCAGCCCATAACCCTCCATTCCTTTCCTGTCCATATACCTATCCAATTTTACTTTAAATGACAATATCGAACCTGCCTCTACCACATCTACTGGAAGCTCATTCCACACAGCTACCACTCTTTCAGTAAAGAAATTCCCCTTCGTGTTACCCTTAAACTTTTGCCCCATAACTCTCAAATCATGCCCTCTTGTTTGAATCTCCCCTACTCTCAATGGAAAAAGCCTATCCACATCAACTCGATCTATCCCCCTCATTATCTTAAATACCTCTATCAAGTCCCCCCTCAACCTTCTACGCTCCAAAGAATAAAGACCTAACTTGTTCAGCCTTTCCCTGTAACTTAGGTGTTGAAACCCAGGTAACATTCTAGTAAATTTTCTCTGTACTCTCTCTATTTTGTTGACATCTTTTCTATAATTCGGTGACCAGAACCGTACACAATACTCCAAATTTGGCCTTACCAATGCCTTGTACAATTTTAACATTACATCCCAACTCCTATACTCAATGCTCTGATTCATAAAGGCCAGCATACCAAAAGCTTTCTTCACCACCCTATCCACATGAGATTCCACCTTCAGGGAACTATGCACCATTATTCCCAGATCACTCTGTTCTACTGCATTCTTCAATGCCCTAACCATTTACCATGTATGTCCTATTTGGATTATTCCTACCAAAATGTAGCACCTCACACTTATCAGCATTAAACTCCATCTGCCATCTTTCAGCCCACTCTTCTAACTGGCCTAAATCTCTCTGCAAGCTTTGAAAACCTACTTCATTATCCACAATGCCACCTACCTTAGTATCATCTACATACTTACTAATCCAATTTACCACCCCATCATCCAGATCATTAATGTATATGACAAACAACATTGGACCCAATACAGATCCCTGAGGCACACCACTAGTCACTGGCCTCCAACCTGACAAACGGTTATCCACCACTACTCTCTGGCATCTCCCATCTAGCCACTGTTGAATCCATTTTACTACTTCAATATTAATACCTAACGATTGAACCTTCCTAACTAACCTTCCGTGTGGAACCTTGTCAAAGGTCTTACTGAAGTCTATATAGACAACATCCACTGCTTTACCCCAGTAAACTTTCTTCATAACCTCTTCAAAAAAAAATTCAATAAGATTTGTCAAACATGACCTTCCACGCACAAATCCATGCTGAGTATTCCTAATCAGACCCTGTCTATCCAGATAATTATACGTACCATCTCTAAGAATAACTTCCATTAATTTACCCACCACTGACGTCAAGGTGCCGAAGCAGTTTTGAGGGCTTCATTGCCTCATTAGACAGTTTGGCTCCACACATCACGTACAGGGGGTTTGGAGCGTGTGAGTCACTGGTCGCATTAAAGCCATATTTTACGTACGACTCATCAGATTTTCTATTGAAGGAAGCTTTTTTTCCGCAGTCTTGGCCTCAGCTGCCTCTGCGTTATTATTATCATCATCGTTAGGCCTTTTATGTCCCCTACCACCTCTTCCAAAGAAACTCTCAAGCGACGTTTGTTTTTTACTCATCGAGTAGTTGTAGGTTAATGACCGACTGATGACCTGGCGTAAGTAATGACCTCGCATGCGTTCAAGTTCAACAGTGGGCGTGACAGGGAATGAGGAAAGGTGCAGCTGACTCATATTGTTTCATACCGCCAAATCATTTTGTTTTCTTGCGGCCCTGTAGCACATGCCTTGCAGCCCGGTGGTTGGGGACCACTGACTTAACCTTCCTGGGTCACCTTCTTAATTGGCTCTGCTGTAGGGCAACAACCAGCATTGCTCGATGGTCTCTCCCCTCAGTCCCATGCCTTTGTTCTTTTCAACTCTGACTCGCTCAAACCAGTTAAACTAGGTGACCTAGACACTCAGTCTAACCAGATTACAGACTGCTTCTCCTGCAAACCTCTCACTTTACATAATAAATAGCTACTCATCTGAGAGGGTATCAGGTTTGGCAGGTAATTAGCTGAAATTCCTCAGGTCCAAATTTACTCTGATTAGATTAACTGATCAAAGATTTCACCAAGTGGGGGTAGGGGGCTGCAAGGGTAGTCTCACAAAATGGCCAGCTTCATCTCCTTCAAGCACATGGCTAGAACGAGGACAATTGGTTTGTCTACTTCCACTGTCCTTGGTTCATTCAGATTCACTGATTTGTAGACTGTAGTTCATTCTGGCCAACACAACGTTTGAGTTTTGCTACTGTAGGCTATTAATCTAAAGACTAGTGAAGTGCAAAGAGGATGACAAACATTTTTTAAACCCATCCACTGGTCGCTAACATGAATATTAGTATATAACTATCCTGTTCCTTTACAGTAAATGAACGTACAACTCCAACAAAGAGGTCTGCAGTTGTGGCTTCAGAAGTGTTTGTCAGGTCACACACCAACTTGTCAACAATTCTGGCTAATCCCAAAGGTAATGCAGTAACAAGCAGAAATTTTTCAATCCTTTTAAACCAATCTTTATCCCGTGCCTTAGTTTCATTTATACTGGGCTTTCGACCTCAACCCTAGAATACCAGTTGGGTATATTTATAACAATGATTGGTAATATTCAAACTCTGCCACATTCTATGTGTAAAGTAAGATATTGTACAAACTCTTTATTTGCCTCGTTGTTTGGAACTCCAGTTTAATCTAGTCGATGAGTCCGTGATCTTGCTACTACAGCTTGCTTTCAAATTCAGAACTGTTTTGTGCTACCATATGAATAGAATTGATAGAAGCAATTTATTGGGTTTTTTTAAGTAAAATATGCTACTAACTTTACTGTGTCTGGGTTTCTTGTATACGGAATGATGAAACGTTTGCTTTTGATTTTTAGATGCAAGTTTGAATACTTCACTTGGAAAGTCACGCAAAGAATCAACAGTACTTTGGGCCATCTTTACCATTTGTAAGCCTTTCTCCTTTATTTGAAGACTCTATCTGTGTAAAGCCCATTTACTAATAGAACAGCACAGCCCAGGAACAGGCCCTTTGGCTCACAACGTTGTGCCAAACCAGCTTAAAAAGCATATCAAAAGTGCCCAGACTCTAATCCCTCCCATCTGTACAATGTCCATATCCCCCCATCTTCCTTACATCCATGTGTCTATCTAAACTTCTCTTAAAAGCCTATGATGTACTTGCCTACCACCATACCAGGCAGTGCATTCCAGGCATCCACACTCTGAGTTGTTACTTAAAAACAATATATCCCTTGAATCCCCTTTGAACCTACCCCCTCTCACCGTCAATGCATGCCCTCTGGTATTAGATATTTCAACCCTGGGAAACAGATGCTCACTGCCTACTCTACCTATGCCTCTCATAATCTTATAAACCTCTATCATCTCCAATATGGATGGATGATTCTCAAGTTGGTTACCAGCAACTAGATGTTGGCTTCTAACACATCATCATTGGCATCTTCCGCCATCTCCAAAGGGATCCTACCACTAAAGACATCTTTACCTCCACCCCACCCCCACCTCTTCTTTCCACAGGGATCTCTCCCTCTCTGATTCCCTTGCCCATTCACCTTCTCCCTCACCTCCATTCAGGGCCCCAAACAGTCCTTCCAGGTGAGGCAATGCTTCGCCTGGGAATCTGCTTGGGTAGTCTATTGTGTCCAGTATTCCTGAAGCAGCATCCTCTACATCGGTGAGACCCGCCGTAAATTGGGGGACCACTTCATCGAGCTCTTCCACACACCATCTGCCACAAGACTTTCCAGTGGCCAACCATTTTAATTCCAATTTCCATCCCCATTCTGATGTGTTGATCCATGGTCTCCTCTTGTGCTAGGATGAAGCCACCCTCAGGGTGCAGGAGCAACACCTTGTATTCTGTCTGGATACCCCCCCCCCCCACCAACCTGATGGCATGAATATCGATTTCTCCTTTTGGTGAACAATTCCTGCCCCCTCCCCTATTCCCCACTCTGACCTTTCACTTCTTCTCACCTGCTTATTACCCCGGGTCCCCTCCTCCATCCCTTTTCTCCTACTGTCCACTCTCCTCTCATCAAATTGTTTCTTCTCTAGCCCTTGACCCTCCCAATGCACCTGACTTTACCTATCACCTTCCCGCTAGCCTCTTCCTCCCCCCCCCCCCCCCATCCCCACCTGTTTTATTCCGGCATCTTACCCCTTTCTTCGTCCTGAAGAGGGTTTCGGCCCAAAACGTCAAGTATTTACTTTTTTTTATATATAAATTCTGTGTGAGTCACTGAGTTCCTCCTGTATTTTGTGCATTGCTTTAGATATTAGTTTTTGTGACAAATGTGAATATTCCATTCAAATCTTTCTGTCCATCTTTTTTTCAGCGCTTTTGATCATTGCTGGTGTATTAGGTTACCTTGCTTGGCAGATATGGACGAAGAAGAACATGAAGTACACCCATTTTGAGAATCCAGCCTTTCAAAGTAATTAACCTGTACAGAGCAAAGAATAAAGCTGAATTTGCCCAACTGGAATGATATCGTATAAATGCTATGTGTGTGGCATGGAATGTCTCTGAAAGAGGGTGCATTGTGTATCCTGTTCTCAGCAGATCTTTTCTCTGGCTAATTTGCCGAAGGATTGAATCCAATTTGCTTAATGATTAACACTTGGAGATCCTGTGAACCCTGATACAGTCTACATATGGACACAGTATGACTTCTGGCCAGCCTGCAATTTCTTGCAGCTACATAGCTTGGCCCAACTCCAGAATTTTTTTCACATGGGCTTCTTCACTTTCTATCGGGAGGCTTGAACAGAGCACCAAAGGTTTGGGGGAACTAAAATTAGGATGTTGAGTTAATGGTTACTATATTGGGAATTTTTTTTATCGGCAAGATTGAGATCACTAGATGCTAATTAAAAAGCTACTTCATAAAATTCACTCGGGATAAAGTGTAAAAAGTCCCTTAAGATTCCATGGGATAACTGACAGCTGAACCTTGGTTGTCAATATCATAGCACGTTCAGATGGTAAAATCGGATTATTTATTCACAATCCCTAAGATAGGGAATGCCCAAGGTTTGCAAATAGGTAATGAGCACAACTCTGCATTTCCTTGTGAAAGTACTTGGGCAATGGTTTAATCATAGCAACAAGCCTCTGAGGCACAGCCATTGAATGTTGCTGAAATATGGATCTCGGACTTCAGGCAAATAAAAAGTGGGTAAGTCACAAAGAGACTTGATGAAACATGGCTTTAAGAGTATTGATGACTCTTCTACATTTCATAAAAATTGTAAACTATCATGGATATGTGGAATGACATAAAATAAACTTGTCATGGCTGGACTAGAAAAGTTAGGTTCCTCTCTTTCAAGCACAATGTTGCAAGAGATTTCAGTGTGTAAAAGTGTGAAGGGAATAGATAAGAGGACAATCTTATCATTTGATAGTTAGGAATTAAGACAATGAAAGTTGATTGGCTGAGGTCCAGAATGCTGTGCCAATGATATTGGAAGCAGACTTAATTGTAATGTTCAAAAGGCAGCTGTTTATACATTAGAGAATTTGCTGGGCTATTGAGGGGGCAGGAATGGATTTGGCTGGATGACTTGGAGCTGGTGTGGTTGCAGCCTGAATGACCTCTATGCTGTAACTTGTTGCTTTTGCACCAAGTTTGAGAGTTTTGCCCTCTGGTTCCTATTCAGATATAATGCCAGCAAGCCCTGATGTATCTTTTTCTCTCTTGCCCAGCTCAGGCTTCCCAAACACCTCCAACACTAACTTTCTCAAGCCAGCCCACAGGTATGGAACACTAAATGGTCTGACTTCAATTTTAAACCCACTGGTGCTGTACGTGATCTGATTCAACAGACTTTTGAATGTTCTGAAGCAAATCATGTGGCCCAGGTTTATAGCAGGGGGGAGTAACAGGGGGATCTTGGGCTAAGAGTACATAAAACCTTCTAAGTTGCTTGCATGTTGATGGATGTATTGTCTGCTGGTTTTCATGAGTAGGTCTCACTTGGAGTATAGGAGCATAATCCTTCATTAAAGGAAGGATGTGAAAACTTGGTGCAGAGATGATTTAGCAGGATGCGGCGTGGATTTGGAGAACATATTGTATAAGGAAAGGTTGAGTAAGCTAGAGCTTTTCTCTTTGGCACAACAGAGGATGAAAGGAAACTTGAAGTGTATAAGACTGAGAGGCATAGATGGTGTACAACCAGCACCACTGTTCCTCCTAAGCTGCACAACCATGCAGTAACTGAAATGCCCCCACACACATAGACTTTGTGGCTGTGCAGCTGGAATTTTCTTTTATATAATGTCAATCTGAAATCTGTTAATATAATTGTGAAATGCCCTGTTATTATTAATGAATTCTATATATTTTCAGAATAATAAATGTACCACATCCTTTTAGAACTTCATTGTATTTGTATTGTCAGTGTTTCAAGTTGCAACATGTTACAAATTGTAACAGTAGACACAGAATGGAAGTCAGTAGCTCATTATTATAAACTGCTGGTCTGCTGAGCACTGACACCATCTAGTCAATGCAAGAATTTGAAGATTTGTTGATTCTTGTTGACATCATTGGAACCTTTCAATCTTCTAGTGCTGACTGCAAATGTGGATTCAGTCTTATGAATTCAGTTAAATGTAAGTCCACAAACAGATTCGAAGTGAAATATTTGAATGATTTCATGAGGATTAAGACATGTCTTTCATCTGAATGCGAAATTAATCTGGACAGTGTCTGATAGATTTGTAATGAAGACAGATGAGGAAAAGTTTATAAAATATGAAGTATTTTCTGTTGTACTTTATTTCATTATACCTTTCAATTAATAAATGAAATTAAAAAATGAGTTTTCATTCTAAGCATTCATAGTATGTGTATTATAATAAAAATTACATTTAAAGACGGCACAGTTTTCAGGCTGTGTAAGAATTTCCTGTTCAGAGCAATGTTTGGTCCACACAGTTGTTTTTTTTTTAAATGGAGGTAATGTTGGCCAGCACCCTTTTCCCGAGGTAGCAGTGCCCAGGGTCACATGACATGACAAGTTGAGTGGAAGAAAGTTTTTAGTGGGAGGGTGGGAATGTGAAAGTTTTTAGTGGGGGGGGGGAATGTGAAAGTTGTTAGTTGGGGGGGAATGTGAGAGGAAGGGTTTTTACAGAATGGTGGGTGCCTGGTAAACACTGCTGCAAATGATGGAAGACTGATACAATAGAGATATTTAAAACAATCTAAGAACAATGGAGGGTTATAGGCTGTGCAGGAGGGAAGGTTTAGAGCAATTTTGGAGTAAATTCATGTAGGTAAGCAGAACATTATGGGCTAAAGGGCCCCTTCTGTGCTCTACTGCTCCCCATTTTAAAAACAAAGCAACTTCTACATACATTTAGTATCTGTACACTTCCATTCAATTTAAATTGTAGTCCTCTAAAGTGTTTTAAATAGCGTGAAATAAAAAGTGTTCATAATGTTGATAACTCCCTTTGACAGCAATGAGCCAGAGGGTACCAGGGGCTGGATTTAGCTGCCTGAGGTAGCATTGCCACACTGATGCCTCAAGTTTGGAGATAACATACAAAGCAGGCCTCTAGTGTGACCATCCTGTAGATGTGGCCACAATGTTAGTGTAAGACCTTATGTCAGTTATGGGTTGTTTTGAACTGAAATATACTCAGTGGCCACTTTAGACTTCAAAGAAAGTGAAATATAAATATTCTATGGACCCCTCCCACCCCACCCCATAGCAACAAGTGCTGGGAAAAAGATCGAAGGCAGGTTTTGAAAAGGTACGAAAATAACTGGGTTATTATCTTGGTTGACTTCAACTTCCCTAATATTGATTAGCATCTCCTTAGTAAAAAACAAAAGTCTTGGATGGGGCAGGTTTTGTTAGGGTGGATCAGGAATCCTTCCTGTAAACATGTGGACAGGCTGGTTAGAAGAGAGGTCACACTGGATCTGGTACTAAGCAGTGGATGTGATCAGGTGACAGATCTCTTAGTGGTGAGCATTTCAGAGACAGTGACCACAACCCTTTGACCTTTACATAGCTGTTGACAAGGTTAAGAGCAAACAGTATGGGGAAGTATTTAATTGGGAGAGGGTGAATTATGATGATAGACAGGAATGTGGGAGCATAAACTGGGACAGATTTACTCGGGGAAATGCACAATGGAAATGTTGAGGTTGTTTAGGCAGCAAGTTATCCAGAACTTGAGGCAGGGAAAAGATGGTGGGATGAAGGAACGATGGTTGACAAGAGAAATGGAACATCCAGTGAAGAGAAAGGAAGAAGCATACTAAAGAATGTAGCAAATAGAATTCCTTTGTTCAAGGAAGTTAATGGGGTATGTTATGCCTGTGCCCCAACTCTGAGGGGCCGAAGGGTACAAAGTAGCCCCCTCTTTGAGAATCGCAAGATCGCTATTAATTCAGGTCAGGAGACCCAGGAAATGAGAGAAAGACACGCAGAATCTACAAGGGGTTTGGAATGTCCTGGCCCCTCAGCGATACAAAGCCATGGGAAACGGCCATTGTCCCTTGGAGACGGAATTGTGTATTGAACACTGTGCTATTCATCGAAGCCCTCAAGGAATGAGCCACGTGGGCTGGTTGAGAGATTGCATCATTCCAACCTGATTGACATCTGAAACCCTGTGAGTAAGGATAAAAGAGGGTCTGGGAAACAACCCCTTTAGACGCACCAGGAGAAACGCTAGAACTCCCGTGACGGCGTTTAATAGCGACAGCCGGTGGAAGGCCCATGTGTGTCCTTTCCCGTTGCCTGGGATTGAGGCCTTACCACGGAAGACGGCTTAGCTAAAGAAGAGATCACCACCGATGACATTTCGAAGGATCGACATCATAAAAAGGAAAATGGGCAAGTTCTAAAAAAAATCGTCTCTCTCTCCAACCAAAAGCTGCAGCCTGAATGAACTTGAGTGACTTTTATATTTCCATCGGACAATACATTATCCCCTAGACAACGATAGAGCTATTTCTTATTGATTATTATTATACCCGCGCTTTTAGATTTAGTATTGACAATGTATATTATCTGTATGTTTGCATTGATATTATTTTTGTGTATTTTTATCAATAAATACTGTTAAAAATAGTACCATCAGACTTCAACGGACCTCTCTATCTTTGCTGGTAAGTGACCCAGTTACGGGGTACGTAACAGGTAATTCTGGGAATCGTAGACCTGTAAGTATTTCATAAGTGGTGGAAAACTATTGAAGAGACCGGATTTACAAGCATTTTGAGAAGCATAGTCTGACGAGGGATAGTCAGAATAGTTTTGTTAGCAGCAGCTTGTGTCTCATGAGCCTGATTGAATTCTTTGAGCAAGTGACGAAAGAAATCGAAGGTAGCACAGTAGATGTGGTGTATATAGATATTAGCAAGGTGTTTAACAATCTACCCTGTGATAGTGTCATTCAGAAAGGTAAGAGGCAAGGAATCCAGGGAAACTTCACTGCATGGATTGAGAAGTGGCTTGCCCACAGAAGGCAGAGGGTGGTGGTAGATAACTCATTACTACCTGGAGATGATGACGCGTGATGTTCTGCAGGATGTCGTTCTGGGAGCCCTCTGATTTTTAGAAATGATTCAGATGAAGTGGAAGGGCAAGTTAGTAAGTTTTCAGATGTTGCAAAGGTTGGTGGTGTTGTGGATAGTGTAGAAGGTAGGTTGCAGTGGATCATTGACAAGATACAAATTCGGGCTGAGAAGTGACAGATGGAGTTCAATCTGGAAAAGTGAGAACTGATGGATGTTAGAAGCTCCAACTTGAAGACAGCATACAGGATTAATTGCAGGATTCTTAGGAGTGAGGAGGAACACAGGATTCTTTGGGGACTAATCCACAGATCCAAAGTTGCTAGGATGGTTAAAAAGGTATATACAGTCGGCCCTCCTTATCTGCGAGGGATTGGTTCCGGGACCCCTCGCGGATACCAAAATTTGCAGATGCTCAAGTCCCTTATTCAACCTGTCTCAATACGGTGGATCTTAGGACCCAGCAGAACCCCAGACCTTATTTAACCTGTCTCAGTGTGGTGGATATTAGGACCCGGCAGTACAGCTCTGAATCCTCAGTGTTTCTGTTCACGAAAATAATCACGATCACAATTGAAAATAAAATGGAAATAATAAAGCGATCAGAAAGAGGTGAAATGCCATCGGTCGTTGGAAAAGTGTTAGGCTACATCGGTCAAAGATCAGAACAATTTTAAAGGATAAAGTGAGAAAGGCCCTGCCCCAATGAAAGCTACAATTATTACTAAGCAACGCAGTGGTTTAATTATTAGGTTTTGGGTTTTTGATCCTCCACATCAACCCGGCACGGTGGAGCGCGCACTCGGGAGCAATGTGTCACCCGAGCCAGGCGCTGAAATATACGTTCTTAAGTGTTTTATATGCATAGAAAGGTAAAATATAGACAAACATTTGACTAACTGATGCTAAATAATACTGGATGTACCTGTTCCGACTTACTTAGTAAGAGAACATCCGATTTTTTTTCGATCCTGATCCACGATAACCTACGCACATCCTCCCGTATACTTTAAATCATCTCTAGATTACTTATAATACCTAATACAATGTAAATGCTATGTAAGATAATTGTTATACTGCATTGTTTAGGGAATAATGACAAGAGAAACAGTCTGTACATGCTCGAACAACAAGTGCTGGAAGAGCACTTCCAGGTTTTCGCGATTCGTGGTTGGTTGAATTCGCGGATAAGGAGGGCCGACTGTAGTGTGTTAGCCTTTATTTGTCGAAGGACTGAGTTCAGCAGCCATGAGGTAATATTGCAGCTCTATAAAATACTGGTTAGATCATACTTGGACTACTGTGTTCAATTCTGGTGACCTCATTGTAGGAATTAGTCACTGGACTTGCCTCCTCAGTGATGATCACGTCACTAACAGCAACATGACACTGGCAACTGAGAATGTTTTCTTAGACAAGACCCCTTCTAAACCTAATGCCACTCCTCGGACCCAGAGGTGCTATCCTGAAAGAAACAGGGTGCCAGCCAAAAGACTGAATCTTTAGTATAGTGGTCAATTATGTACTGTTATTGTGAAAGCATGTTTATTTCTAATATGGTTTATGAAAGGGAAATTGAATGATTTGTACATATATGGTTTTATGTTGCATTAATCTAAAGGGGAAGGAAGTGTAATGTATGGATCAATTTCTTTTAAAGCAATGACTCCCCTTGGCACTACATATGGATTGTTCTGCATGCATGCATATTCATCTATTGTCCACGCATGCACATGTCCCTCTGACTCTCCAAGGTGAATGCACCAGTTAAAGCCAGCTCCCACGTGCTTGCCTTTATTTAATTGATATGTAGTTGTGCACAGACACAACAAAAACAGGGCTTTGCTGACGATTAGATCCTTTCAAAGGTTATATAACATAGGCATGGTGCACTAAACATAATTACTGAAGGCCGAACTCAGGTTTCTGTTTGGGTTGCCTCCAACCTGATGAAGAAACATCAATTTCTCCAACTTCTGGCAATTTCTCTCCCCTCCAGTCCTGATAAAGGGTTTCAGCCTGGAACATAAACTGTTTATTCCCTTCATAGATGCTTGTTACCTGACCTGCTGAGTTCCTACAGTATTTTGTGTATGCATTGTTCAAGATTTCCTGCATCTGCAGAATCTCTCATCTTAATTGCAAATGATCTGTCTGAGGGTGTAAGTGAAAGGAGATGGATGAGACAAAAGGAAAGAGAATCCATGCTGAAGCTGTGGGAGACACCGCACAATATTTGCTTGCATCTTAAACAAAAGAGAACGTTGCCATCCTTCCTCCAGTTGGAAGGGATGGGGCGGAGAGCAGAAAAGTAGGAGGTGGAACAGACAGTTGCGAGCTCTCCAAAAGTGATCTGACTTGTATTTCTGCACTTATTCTTGGTGTCTCCACATCTGGTCTAATCTAAGAGGTGTTCTGTAAGCATGCCATGGGATCGCGCAATGACGCATAGCTGATGTGGTAAAGATTGTGCTAGTCCTGCATTCTCAGACTTCAATGCAATTCCATCAGCCAAGTATGAAAAGGGTATGTTTGAGTGAACAGCTAGTCACTCTGTTCTCTAATGTGAGGATATCAGGGAGGGGAACTACTGAAAATCAAAAGAAACTGTCAAAGATTTCCAGGACACCCATTGAATGATCCCTGTTGTCACGTGGATGGAGCAGAATGCTTTACAAGTATTTCTGGATTAATTGAAGGCCTCTTAATTGCCATTGTGCACAGTCGGTGATGCCCTGAAGCCACGGAAAACCAGACAGAAAAGAAAACTCGAGAACCCTGGCATATTCATGAGCTAGGTTAACATCACTGTTTACTTTGGAAAATCACTCACATGCGTGAAACAATTCTGCTGCATCTCCAGAAAGCCTTAGAAGGGTACAAAGGCATTAAAACTAGTCCAAAGTGACAATTGGTCTTGTTCCAACAGGCTGCAGTGGTCTGTACCAATTCATTCAATGACCTACACCAGAGGCACTGCTGCCCTGCCACTCTGTATCTCCCTTCTCATCCTTCTTTCCCTACCTACTGCTGTATCACCTACCTTCAGATTATTGGTGGTTCTTTTCTCCTCAGTTAATGCCCAATCCAAGACCGCCAAACTGAACTGGGAGACCAAATCTGAGTGGAGAAAGTCAACAAAATTCCTGTGAAAACCCATTCACAGTTTAGTAAGAAATCAAGTGTCTAGATTGGTTGCCATGGAGACATTAAAATATGGACAAAAACATTGAACTTGAGTGAGTCAAGGGAAGTGGAAGTAGACAAAGCGAATGTCTTTGTTTTTGCCATGTGGTTGAAGGATTGGAGGCTACCATTTTGCAAAACTGCTCTGTAACCTCCATTTTGTGAACTGGTTTTGCTCAGGAATAGTTGTATTAAAGTGCTTTAAAGTAATGATAATCTGCTGAACTAGAGATGATTTCCAAATACGAAGTTACTTGTGAGCTGTTGTTCGGTAAGATAAAATATGCAGGTTTATGAATAGGGAAGACTGTGTCTGAGCTGAATAACCTGCTGATCTGCTCTGTTTCAGAACAAAGAGACATTAATTACAAGTTGTTACTTGCGAGAAAGGCAATAAAATGATCAGAGCCAATGGGAAGGTCAGACACGTAGGCCAGATAGGCCCGAGCCAATGAGATCAAAACAGCATTTGAACTGGATAAAGAAAGGGTATAAGGATGAGGGGCTTTGAACGCAAAGTAGTGAGAACTCCAGAAACTATCATAAGGAAAATCCCGTGCCAGGTGCTGGGAGAAGGAGGATCAATTGTTTGGCCAAAGGGAGATCCCCTATTTCAGTGTTAGAAATTGGAGAGAGGGCTGAGTGAGTATTAGTGCAGAGAGAACAGTAGAATTTGTGTTGTTGGCCCGGGGTCAACATAATTACATTGATATTCATGCAGAGACAATAAAGTGCAAGCTTTGATTAATTAAGAATTGTCTAACCTCGATCAGTTGATGATGGTCAACACAGAAATTTTCCCGAGATTGATTGATCCAATCAATTGGAATAGAGTACATTCCTTGTTTCTACCACCCAAATTCAGTAGGATTGTGAAACTCATTGTCTACATGTTAAGCTGATAACTTGCTGTCATATTGTTTTGACAGTCACTAACATAATTGTCAATCTGCCTCTCCTGAGGGTATGCCCACACACACCCAGGATTCAACTGTGAAGCAATATCAGTGTGTTGAAATTGTAACTTTAATTGGCTGTAACGGCACCTCTCTCTCGTAAACTCATTAAATTAAAATATCTTCCACTGTCTCCAAAAGAAACTTGTCTGGAGGATAAATATGCATGAATTTAGCTACACTGAAAATGTGAACATTTATCTAGAAGACCCAGATGTTTGGTAAATTCAATACTTTCATGTTCCATGTCATTACCTTCTGCATTGGTAGTTTTAATATACAGTGTTGCAAATTATGCAATTATGGTTTAATTAGGACACCATAATTTTTCATATTTTCTCCAAGTAGAAATATTTTATTTATTGAATTTCCTGTGTTTAAATGTCCACCTGATGATTGTTAGTCCTACATGTGCCCATAAACAATAACTTAAATATATTCACTTTTCACAGACACATTTCCAATTAACTTTCTGCAGCATCGTTAAAGAGCTAACAAAATTAACACAATCAAAAATCATTACTTCACAGAATGACAAAGCTTCCAGTAATATTCACCATCTTATTCCATCCTCTGAACATTAACCATATGTCCTGTTAATTAAGTGCTGAACCAGATGATGTCTCATTCAATACCTTACATTTCTTAATGTGACATGATTTATTACAATTATTATAGAATGGTTACTTCCACCAGTAATTGGAGCACAAATACTTACACATATTCTATCAGGTCACTGATGGCTGTTAAAATTTCCCCTGATTCTGGTACCAAGTAAGGATCCTGTATTAAGATCTTTGCTGATATCTGTTTCAGTCCGCTACAGATTTGTTTTTAAATCAACAGCCGTACTCTGGACTAATGTTAAGATGTGAATGAGTGCATTGTCACTACTCCTCAGCTGAATAGTAACTTTCTCTCTGCTGGTTCCCCTCCCCTCTGAGTTCATAATCCTTCTCCCTAAATATGCAAGAAAATGTAAACCTCTCCGAATCAGGTACCATTGGTTCTGTCATATAACCAGCTGAGATGTGTAGAGCTGAAGTGTATTGGCCTGAAACATTGACTCTTGCCTCGTTTCCATAGACACTTTGCCTAACCTGCTGAGATCCTCCAGCATTTTGTGTGTGTTACTTTAGATTTCCAGCATCTGCAGATCTTTTTGTGTTTGCGATTTGTAGAAATTCATCTCAGGATCACAAATATTTCTTGGTCAGTTGAAACTTATGTCTACAAACATACAGGCAGCATCTGTGGAGAGACATGGAAAAAGAGTCAACAATTTGGTTGACGGCCTCTCGCGAGAATGATTCCAATGGACACAGCAATTACCTTTGCAATAAAAAGGAACAATTGGAGATGTTCAAAATCTGAAATAAGAACAGAAAAGCTAGAAATGTATTACAGAAGACCTGTCAGCATCTGCAACAAGGAAAGATTGATTGAAGGGTTACTCTACAGAGCCTTGTGTTTGTAAATTGTGGAGCATTTTCTAGTTGAGTAAATCAAATGTTGAAGTTTGAAAAACAAAATCTTTCAGCATGTTAAAAAGAGAATCTATTTCTAAAGTGCTTTAAAGGCATAAGATAATGCAGGTGCTTATTGTAAAATGTACAATAAAATCTAGGAATGGACAAGATGCAACTTGGATAACAGAGCGACTACACTGTGTGGGGTCAGGTAGTGACTGGATGCAATATCCCTGCAAAAGAAAGTTAAGTGATGGGTATTCCATTTGAGTGGTGTGTATGTGAGTATCAGTTCGAGAAGTTGAGAGAAGCTATTTGCTGTCTGGTACTGAATGGAGAGAGTAACAAAGCCCTGGGACCATTATGCGGTACGCTGAATTATGGTTAATATGCTAATTAATCTGTTAAAACACTTCAAAGCCCTTTCTGTGGCTGTGTAGGTTTTCCCAAATAAAAATGACAGGCGCTTTATTTTTAAGAAAAACCATAACAACTCATTTATTGTAATCCAAAACCTGAATACAAAGCGTGGTAGAAGTACTTTACATGATTACATCATCATGTCAGACCAGTATCTTAACGTGAACCCCAACTCAATGTCAGTGGCTGTAAATTATGTATGATCCCCCAATCCAAGAGTGCTGTAGGCCATGTTGGGAGGTAGGAATAGGTGCAAAGGAATTGAATTTACTGAGGAGGGTGAAACACTGTTGAGAAGCCGACCCAGGCAGTGGTGGTGTCAGGAATAAAATCACCAGGCATCTGCAACGGCAGCTTGCAAACCAATTCAGCCACGGTAAACTACAGTTCGCTGTTCTGAGCCCCAGCAGGATGCACGGGAGACGATCATGCCAACACTCATCCGTCAGAGAAGCCCTCGGAGCAGCTGTTAAGGAACGGTGAAATTGCTCACAAAGGCCATTTGACTGCGGGTGATATGCGGTGGTGTGATGTAGCCTAACACTGAAGTTCTGGGCCATTGCAGCCCAGAGGTCTGATATGAATTGGGCACTGTGGCCAGAGAAAATTTCAGACGTGGTGCCAAACCAAGCAGCCCAGGTACTGATGGATGCCTGAGCCACATTTGTGGCCGTCATCGATGCTACAGGGATGACCTCTGGCCAACTGGTGGTACGGTCCACCATGGTAAGGAGGTGTGTGAAATTGTGGGGGGTGGGGACCCAAAAGGTTCACGTTGCCATGGTCAAACAGTCGCTCAGGGACCTTGAAAGGTACCAATGGCACCTGAACACGACGGCTAATTCTTGCCCACTGGCTCTCCACACAGGCTGCAGTCCAATCACGCAAGTCCTTTCTAAGGCCATGCTGCACAAACTTTAGTGCAACCAGTTTCTGTGAGGCCTTCTGGCCCAGTACGAAGTCAAAAACAGTCCGCCTCCAGTTTGCGGGCACTATGGGGGGAGGTTGACCAGTCGAGACATCGCACAGGAGAGAAACCCTTACTTACCTGAATTTAATGCCAGCCAACTGCAGGCCTGTGACTAATGTTCAGTAAGCCTGGATCTCTGGGTTAGTAACGGTCAGCTACCATGCCGGTACAGTCAACCCCTTTGTGTGTGGCCTCCGTGACTGGCCGTGAGAGGTAATCAGTCACAGCGTTATTTTTCCCCTTGATAAGCTGTGACTTCTGATATGTAGGGCAGGTGGTGTTGCTGCCATGCAGACCAAGAGTCTGATATTTTGGCCGTCACGTGCACGAGGTATTTGTGGTCAACGAGGGTTTGTGGACACTCCAGATGAAAACAAAAATGACAGACAGCCAGACGGAGCCCGAGAAGCTCATGGTCAAACATGCTGTACTTCCTTTCGGGGAGGGGGGGGAATGGGGTGGAGCTGTCAGCTGAAGGTAAACAGCTGCCACGTGCCTTCGACCAACCGCTCATGCACAGCACCCACGGCATAGTCCGAGGTGCCAGTAGTAATGGCGATGGATGCACTGGGGAGCAGGTCTGCCAGCAGGGTCACATTGGAAAGAGAGTGTTTGGTATCTTTAAGTGCACTATACAGGGAAAGTATAAGTCAGCAGCTCGCAGAATGAAGCAGTGATAGAAATACCTAAAAGCTCCTGTCATTTTTTAGTGGTGGGAAATCCATAATAATGGCTACTTTTGATGGGAAAGCTTTCAACCTTCTGTGGAGATGTGATGGCCAAGAAAACCAATGATCGACAGCCCAAACTGGCATTCAGCAGGGTTAATAAGCAACCTGTCTTGGCTTAAGCATTCGAAACGTGCAGAGGTGAGATACTTCTTTGGGTTTGCATGCACTGGCAACAACTGTCATCCAGGTAAATGAAAAGAAACTCTAAATCTTTTACTACCGAGTCATTGGAAAATCTGTGCTGCATTTTTCAGGCCAAATGGCACGCAGAAACTCAAAAAAGGCCAAATGGGTCATGACAGCTGTGTTCGGAATGTCCTCCGAGCTCACAGGCACTCGATGGTAGTCCCTAGTTAAATCACCTTTGGGAAAAACTAACTTTACAGATGAATATGCCAAGAAGTCTTGAATGTGTGGGACTGGGTATCACCATCGGACTTAGGGACCATATGGAGGTATGAAGCCCAGGGGCTGTTCAACCAGTGTACAATGCCAAGTCTTTCCATGTTGCCAAACTCAGCTTTCATAGTTGCCAGGTTTTCTGGGTCAATCTACGCATGTGGGCATGAACTGGTGGGTCAGTTTGGAGAATGTGGTGCTCAGCCCCATGTTTTGTGACTCTAGAGGAGAATATGGGCTCAGGGAGGTTTGGGAATTCACCCAGCAGTCGAGTAAACTCACATGTGGTGGTGCATGCGCTTGACAGATTCGTTGTGGGGGAGCAGGGTAACAACCCAAAGTCCTTGACATCCACAAGCCGGCAGTTTTTAAAGTTGACTTAACAGTCTTTGTGCACACAGGAAATCTGCACTTAACAGAGGTATAGCCACATTAGCAAAGAATGAAGTCCCATAGAAACATAGAAAACCTACAACACAATACAGGCCCTTTGGCCCACAAAACTGAACTGAACATGTCCTAACCTTAGAAATTACCTAGGGTTACCCATAGCCCTCTATTTTTCTGAGCTCCACGTACCTGTCCAGGAGTCTCTTAAAAGACCCTCCACCACCATCGCCGGCAGCCCATTCCACGCACTCATCACTCTCTGCAAAAAAACTTACTCCTGACATCTCCTCTGTACCTACTTCCAAGCACCCTTAAAACGGTGTTAGTCATTTCAGCCCTGGGAAAAAGCTTTTGACTATCCACACGATCAATGCCTCTGATTATTTTGTATACTTCTATCAGGACGCCGCTCATCCTCCGTCGCTCCAAGGAGAAAAGGCTGAGTTCACTCAACCTATTCTCATAAGGCACGCTCCCCAATCCAGGCAACATCCTTGTAAATCTCCTCTGCACCCTTTCTATGGTTTCCACATCCTTCCTGTAGTGAGGCGACCAGAACTGAGCACAGTACTCCAAGTGGGGTCTGACCAGGGTCCTATATAGCTGCAACATTACCTCTCAACTCCTAAACTCAATCCCACAATTGATGAAGACCAATATACCGTATGCCTTCTTAACCACAGAGTCAACTTGCACAGCAGCTTTGAGTGTCCTATGGACTCGGACCCCAAGATCTTCCACATTGCCAAGAGTCTTACCATTAACACAATGTGTAACATTACCCACTGAAGCGGTGCGTCACCCATCATGTCCTTTAAATCTGGATCCCGCTGCCCTTGGCGGCCTCCAGTGAGGTTTCGTCACCCTTTGCCTTTTCATCAATAGGTGATGCTGGCAGCACACTCACTTGAGCACCCATGTCACAGAGGAAGGGTCACCCTGAAAGGGGGTTGGTAACAAACACTCTGAAAGGGTGTCCGTAGATGATCCTCCAGCTGGAACCCATGGTGTTCACAGACCTCTGATGACCTGATGCTCTGGTACTGTTGAAGCTGCAAAGTGGTTGGCACTTCCTGGCATTCATACCAAAACAAGTGTGGTAAAAACACAGGCCCGGTGACGTCTGTTTCACAGATGCTGGTGTCCTTATGCTGGGGCCTTACTGACCAGACTTATTGAGGTAACGAAAAGAGGAGGCACCACTGCCGGTCTGAGTGTAGACTATCAGCCGTTTTAGTAAGCTCCCTATGGGTGCTTCATGGGTGCATTAGTGAGGGCTTTGCAGACTTGATCAGGCATTTGCTGCATGAAGAGTACTTTAAACAAGGATGGTGATTTCCTGGGAAAGAAATCGTGGTCCATTAGCTCTGAAGGCCGGGTGTCACCAAATCCGGTCAAGGAGAGCGACTGTTCGACGTGCTCAGACTCTGATCGTTCAAAAGTCTGTAAAAGGCAAGTTTTCAGTGATCAGTATTTATTGTGTTGAGGTGTGTGTTCAAGTAGACTCACCACCCTCGCGGCCATGGGATTACTGAACGACACTACCACATAGAGATATTTGGTGTTGTCAGCAGAAATTTCTCACAGAGCGAATTGGGCCTCATCTTGTACAAACCAAGCAAAGGCAATTTGCTCCCAAAACTGGCAGTTTCAATGCAACTGCATTGGCCAACACGTTCAATAACTCTGGACTCATCCTATAGCATTGGGGTCACCAATGTAGGCTTCACAAATAAAAATGGCGGAGACATTTTATGTTTAAGAAAAACCATAACAACTCATTTATTGTACTCCAAAACCTGAACACAAAGTATGGTAAAAGTACTTTAATGATTACACCATCACATCAGAACAGCCTCTTAAAGTGAACCCCAACTCATTGTTGGTGGCTGTGAATTATGTACATTTCCACCAGTTACTTTACCCTATAGTTGCCATGTATGGTTAAAGAAAACCTTAAATCTAAACTGGCAGGCTTGCTTGGTATTTTATGAAAGAACAGGTGACAGGGAAATTGTAAAGTCTTTCACAGGTCCAACCTGAGCTTCTGTTTTCAATTACATTGTGTGTATATCTAAAGCATTTTTAATCGTGTTTTAGTGAAATGTCATATAATTCTTTTAACAAATCAGATAATAATTGAGGCTTACCACATTCTTCTTATCAACATTGCAGTAAAAGACGCTTTCTAGGTAACAGGGTAATTCAGGGTAATAAATAGGAACTTGGCAAGCTTTGTTGGGTCAAATAGCCCGTTCTTGTCAAAAACTTTCTAATGAAAAGGATGGACTTGAACTTAAAAGGTTTTTAACTTGCCTCTGTGTATTTTAGCCAATAGTCAAATTTAGTTAGTCGGCTTTAAAAAAAAGTTATACCTACATGATACTTTGTACCTAAGTTGTTATATTATGTGGAGCAAAATTAAACAGTATATCTCTAGAAGGACAAAAGCACCACACTTCTAAAGATAGTCAACACTTGTCTGGGCAAACCCTTCCTTTTTACACTTATTTCACTTACTGTTCCAGTTAAAACAACAAGAATCTTTTCTACATTCAAAATGGAGGGCTGAAGGTCAAGTTGTTTGGCTTAACTTTGCAACACCCTCCCAAGCCTGAATAATGGCTTGTCAAAAGTAGTTTGCTCACCATTATTTTTGGTATCTCAACCAGTGAATTTCTTGAGTTGTTGCCTACAATCAGCTGCACCATGACAGCAGAGGTTACACATATAAATGTCCTGCAGTGAAATAGTTTACTTCATAAAATTTGCTTCATGGGGCGGCATAATAGCAGTGGTTAAATAGGCATCCATTAGTCTCGAGAGATCATAGATTTGTGCCTTGGAAAGTGTCCTGGGCAGGGTTGTATGGGAGACAGGCAGTTGCCCATGTTACAAGTCTCCCCTCTCCACACCAACAATGTTGTCCAAGGGAAGGGCATTAGGACCCATACAGCTTGGCTGCTGGTGTCGTCGCAGAGCAATGTGTGGTTAAGTGCCTTACTCAAGGACACAACACTTTGCCTTAGCTGAGGCTTGAGCTCGTGACCTTCAGATCACGAGACGAACGCCTTAACCACTTGGCCAGTACACTTGGCTTTACAGTACCTGCAACCTATGTTCGATTCCCACTGCTGTCTGTAAGGAGTTTGTACATTTTGTACAACTTTGACAATCCCAAAGAAGAATGTCCTAACCTTTAATAAACTACTTGGTTATGAAGAGAATTCTTAGCCACGTTACCCTTCTTATCCACTGAGAGGACTGTAGGCTGGAGCAGTATTGAAATGGTCACCTTGTACTGTTAAACTCCAATGCCAGCCAGTGAGGGGCGGTCCATTGTTCATCATGTCTGTCATTATATAAAACAAAAGCCTTTTGAAATGCAAGCTGAAAATACAGCAGGCCAGACGGTGCCCACTGCGAGGCAAATAGAACTAATATTTCAGGTCTAGTATCATTAATTATGCTTCTTTAATGCTGGATTTCCAACAACTGCAGTATTTTGCTTTTACTTCCTAAAAAGCTAAAAAAAACTCTGCAGAGGAATCAGAAAAATATTGTGCGGAGATTTGGGTATATTAGAACTGAATGGCCACATATACGTTGGCTGGGCAATGGAAACACAGAAGGTAAATCTCAGTGATAGTCTTTCTGTTTAATGGTGGATGTTCAAAGACCAGGTGAAGAATAAGGAACTCAGAGCGCTGAGGGGAGCAGAAAGTGGCTCTGACTGGAGATAGATATAATGCAGAGTATTAATGTGTCTGAAAGCTAAGCTGAAAGGCTTTAATTCTGTTATTGTTGTTTATTTCCATATAAATATATAAAAATACTGCTAAATATAAATGCCACCAATTAACATATGACATTGAAAGACCTGGACCCGATGGACAGGGAGAGGATGTTTTTCCAATCGAGGACCGAGGACAAAAGGGCACAGCCTCAGAATAGGACGATGCCTCTTTTGAACAGAAACGAGGAGGAATTTCTTTAGCCAGAGGGTGGGGAATCTGTCAAGTTCCTTGCCACAGGCAGCCCTGGAGGCTGATGCAGAGGTTGATAGGTTCTTGAATTTATAAGGGCATCAAATGTTACGGGGAGAAGACAGGAATTGAGAGGAAATATGAATCAGCCATAATCAGTTGTTGCAGCAGATTCAATGGGCCAAGTGGCCTAGTTCTGCTCCTACAGTATGTCTTGTGCTCTTATAATGAAACATTGAAAATATTTTTAGGATGTGCTTGATGACATATTTGGGTTTTTTGGACTGGCTCAATTCTCTGACAATTTCATAAATGCATCACTGTACCTGTTTTTCAGGAACACCTTCTCTCACCTTTCAAATAAAACAGGTGACACAACTCCTCTACATAGCTTGACCAAGCAGGAAGGCAGGAGGGCACCATGGAAGCTATTTGACGACGATCCCCAGCATCGGAGAAGGAGTCTATCCTGCCATTTTCTGGGTGCTGAAAGGTGAGATGAAAGATTTGGTGTTTTTTTTTTACAAATCATCAAGATGACTTCTTGACTGTTGAGATTTTGAAAGGGTGGCAAGAGTTTTAGGTGGGTCTCAAAGTTTGGCAGTGCCCACTGCAGTCAGAGTTGTTGATTATACTTGTGCAAAATATAAAACACACTGTATTTTTAGCCTTAGTTTGAAAATAAACATGATGCAATCTACAGATGTAAATTTTAAACTGTAATTTCCAAATAAATGTCTGAAAATAACAAACTGAAACTAACCCACAGTGGTTGTGTGCAGATTGGTTTTAAGGTCTAAAATATATAGTCTGTATAAAGTGATGTCATGGTACAAAAAAAGACTATCAATGGCATGGTGCACAAAATAGATTTTTTTCAGCTGCCAAACAAATTATCAGAATCTGGAATGTTAGGAATAGCTGGAGAAAGTATTTCTGCCTTTAGGAGACATGGTTCTGCTCTAACAATGTTGTGTCCTAAAATATAGAGATGGGGGTTTATCAAAGTTCAAAGTAAATTGTAAAATAATAAATGTGTAAAAGACATCAAACTGTGCAGATACAAAAGAGAATAAATAATAAAATATAAATAAATAAGCAATAAATATCGAGAACATGAGTTAATGAGTCCTTGAAAGTGAGCCCATAGGTTGTGGGGACAGTTCGGTGATGGGGTGAATAAAGTTATACCCACTGTTTCAAGACCTTGATGGTTGAGGGGTAATAACTGTACCTAAACCTGGACGTGAGAGTTGTGAGACTCCTGTACCTTCTTCTTGATGGCAGTAGTGAGAATGGGATTGTTCTGCAGTAGTGTGAAATCCCAATTTATTTCATCTGCGCTAAGTAGAAAGTGTAAAACAGATACAGCAAAACAGAGAGGAAATAGCCAAGTCTTTTTGGGTCCTTTAATTTTTACATTCGAGACGATGAAGTATGCTTGTTGAACCTACTTCAGAATTCCTCTTCTTGCAGAATTTTGGGGCACTATAAAAATATGGTTGTTATTTTTACACTTTTGCCTGAATTTCATAGCCAACCATGGTACAAATATGCACAAGATCAAACAATTCCTGATTGACAAAATTTTGAAACACAAAATATAAAAAGTGCTTAATTCAACATGACCAATCCATCAGGAGGAAGAAGTTTGAATGCCTGACAAGGGAGATTATAGCAACTGTTCCTGTTCCAAAGGCCATCTTTACAATGCAAGTTATGCACATATAAAAGTGGCAGGCAAAAAATCTTTAGCTGGACCATAAAACCTGACAAGGTTCATCAAACCAGGAGCGTCATGATGTTGAGGCACCTCCTTCTTCCATGTTGCTTCATTACCATTTCCTGTCACAGCCATGTGACCCTTTCAGGAGAGATAAAAGAAAAAGACCATTTATCAATAAAGAAAAATCTATTCTTTAAAATTCATCTCTAAACCCTTTGGCAATCCATCCATTTGTGATTGAGCTTACATATATTAACTGTATGTTCTCTGGAAAATCTTTCATCTTGCTGATTTGATCATGATACCAGCATGATGTTCAAATAACTAAAGCATTTGCAGAGTCATTTTTGCCAGATCATGCAGTTGATAATTGGCAGCCAAGACCACATGCTGTTATCAAAATGAATACAAATATCCAGGGAAATCTATTGATAGAATGTTGGTCCTCATTGCCACAGAGACTTAAGAACCTTACAGGCATTTTTCCTTGGAATAATCACTGATCGTTTCCATAAAAGTCATTGTGAATGTGCAAGCTGCAACTTCCCTGACAGTCTCACTCACAGAGTTATCCATTAAGATGCGGTAATGACAATCTCCAATGTATTTAACACCTTCACTGTCCGTACTTGACTTGTGCAGCTCTTCAACTATCCATCTTCCCGAAACATTTTAAAACATGGCTCGTCGAGCGGTTGATGCCTCAATATTTTCTTCTTTCAACGTTGCATGTCAATGATTTGAATAATGGAGTTGATGGCTTTGTGGCCAGGTTTGCGGTCGATAGGATTATAGGTGGAGGGGCAGGTAGTGTTGAGGAAGCAGAGAGGCTGCAAAAGGACTTAGATTAGGAGAATGGGCAAGAAAGTGGCAGGTGGAATACAGTATCGAGAAGTGTATGGTCGGGCACTTTGGCAGAAGGAACATAAACATAGGCTGTTTTCTAAACTGGTAGAAAATTCAAAAAATCCAAGGTGCAAAGGGACTTGGGAGTCCTCATGCAGGATTCTCTAAAGGTTAACTTGCAGGTTGAGTCGGTGTTGAAGAAAGCAAATGCGATGTTAGAATTCATTTTGAGAGGACTAGAATATAAGAAAAAGGATGTAATGGTAATGCTGGGAGTTTATAAGGCACTGGCAAGAGTATTGTGAGCAGTTTTGGGCCCCTTATCTGAAAAAGGATATGCTCATATTGGAGAGGGTTCAAAGGAGGTTCATGAAAATGGTTCCAAGATTAAAAGGAGTTTTTGATGGCTATGGGACTGTACTCACTGGAATTTAGATGAAGAGGGGGAATCTTATTGAAACCTATTAAATGTTGAAAGGCCTCGATAGTGGACGTGGAGACAATGTTTCCTATAGGAGGACAGTGTAGTACTACCAGGCACAAGCCCAGAATAGAGGGACATCCATTTAGAACGAAGATGAGGAGGAATTTCTTTAGTCAGAGGCTGGTGAAACCGTGGAATTCATTGCTTCATGCAGCTGTGGAGACCAGGTCACTAGGTGTACTTAAAGCAGCCATTGATAGATTTTTGGTAAGTCAGGGCATGAAAGGGTTACAGAGAGAAGGCAGGAGAATGGGGTTGAGAGGGAAAAGGATCAGCCGTGAAGAAATGGTGGAGCAGACTCAAAAGGGGCAGAATGGCCTGATCCGGCCTATGACTTATGGTTTAGATTTATTAGAAGCGGTTTATGGATGCCGTGATTCAACCAACTTTTCTATTGTTCCACTGTATTCTGTAACAATCACTTCCTTTCATTTCTCAGCTCTCAGTTTCCTTGTATCTGCCAAGTCATGCCCTAACACGTTTGAGTTTCATGGTGACACCCTAATCTCAAGTCCCCTGGGTTACTCACTCCACGTTTCCATTTCTGCTTCCCTTGCCATTTTTTTCAAGGGCCATTATTCATTGCCACATCTAAGTAACAAATTAGATTTTCCTATTGAACTTCTCACCATTGTTTCCATTTGATTCAATACCCAGCATGCCCACTGGGAGCTATTTTCACTAAAGTCCTTTCGTCCTTAGAAACATAGAAAACCTACAGCATAGTACAGGCCCTTCGGCCCACAAAGTTGTGCCGAATATGTCCCTACCTTAGAAATTACTAGGCTTACCATAGCCCTCTATTTTTCTAAGCTCTATGCACCTATCCAAATGTCTCATTAAAAAAATCCTATCGTATCCGTCTCCACCACCGTTGCCAGCAGGCCATTCCATGCACTCACCACTCTCTGAGTAAAAACTTACCCGTGACATCTCCTCTGTACCTACTCCCCAGCACCTTAAACCAGGGTCCTCATGTGGCAACCATTTCAGCCCTGGGAAAAAGCCTCTGACTATCCACACGATCAATGCCTCTCATCATCCTATACACCTCTCTCAGGTCACCTCTCATCCTCTGTAGCTCCAAGGAGAAAAGGCCAAGTTCACTTAACCTATTCTCATAAGGCATGCTCCCCAATCCGGGCAACATCCTTGTAAATCTCCTCTGCACCCTTTCTATGGCTTCCACATCCTTCCTGCAGTGAGGTGACCAGAACAGAGCACAGTACTCCAAGTGGGGTCTGATCAGGGTCCTATATAGTTGTAACATTACCTCTCAGCTCTTGAACTCAATCATCACGATTGATGAAGGCCAATACACCATATGCCTTCTTAACCACAGAGTCAACCTGCACAGCTGCTTTCAGCATCCTATGGACTCGGACCCCAAGATCCCTCTGATCCTCCACACTACCAAGAGTCTTACCATTAATACTATATTCTGTCATCATATTTGACCTACCAAATTGAACCACTTCACACTTATCTGGGTTGAACTCCATCTGTCACTTCTCAGCCCAGTTTTGCATCCTATCAATGTCCCGTTATAACGTCTGACAGCCCTCCACACTTTCCACAACACCTCCAACCTTTGTGTCACCAGCAAACTTACTAACCCATCCCTCCACTTCCTTATCCAGGTCATTTATACAAATCACAAAGAGTAAGGGTCCCAGAACAGATCCCTGAGGCACACCACTGGTCACCAACCTCCATGCAGAATATGACCTGTCTACAATCACTCTTTGCCTTCTGTGGACAAGCCAGTTCTGGATCCACAAAGCAATGTTCCCCTGGATCCCATGCCTCCTTATTTTCTCAATAAGCCTTGCATGGGGTACTTTATCAAATGCCTTGCTGAAATCCATATACACTACATCTACTGCTCTTCCTTCATCAATGTGTTTAGTCACATCCTTAAAACATTCAATCAGGCTCGTAAGGCAGGACCTGCCTTTGACAAAGCCATGCTGACTATTCCTAATCATATTATACCTCTCCAAATGTTCATAAATCCTGCCTCTCAGGATCTTCTCCATCAATTACCAACCACTGAGGTAAGACTCACTGGTCTATAGTTTCCTGGTCTAACTCAACTCCCTTTCTTGGATAAGGGAATAACATCCACAACCCTCCAATCCTCTGGAACCTCTCCTGTCCCCATTGATGATGCAAAGATCATTGCCAGAGGCTCAGCAATCTCCTCACTCACCTCCCACAGTAGCCAGGGGTACATCCCGTCTGGTCCCGGCGACTTATCCAACTTGATGCTTTCCAAAAGCTCCAGCACATTCACTTTCTTAATATCTACATTTCAAGCTTTTCAGTCTGCTGCAAGTCATCACTATAACCACTAAGATCCTTTTCCATAGTGAATACTGAAGTATTTATTATGTACCTCTGCTATTACCTATGGTTCCATACACACTTTTCCACTGTCACACTTGATAGATCCTATTCCTTCACATCTTATCCTCTTGCTCTTCGCATATTTGTAGAATGCCTTGGGGGTTTTCCTTAATCCTGCCCGCCAAGGCCTTCTCATGGCCCCTTCTGGCTTTCCTAATTTCCTTCTTAAACTCCTTCCTGTTAGCTGTATAATCTCCTAGATCTCTAACATTACCTAGCTCTCTGAAACTTCTGTAAGCTTTTCTTTACTTCTCAACTAGATTTATTACAGCCTTTGTACACCACGGTACCTGTACCCTACCATAACTTCCCTGTCTCATTGGAACATACCAATGGGGAACTCCACACAACTATCCCCTGAACATTTGCCTCATTTCTTCTGTTCTTTTCCCTGAGAACATCTGTTTCCTATTTCAGCTTCCAATTTCCTGCCTGATAGGCCTCATAATTGTCCTTCTTAACCCTTTTGTTCAAAATCTTTATTCACTCAAAAACAAGCTGATCTCAACCCATAACCTATTTGTAGATAAATGCACTACCTACCATGATGGAAACCTGTTCCATACAACTTCTTTTTCTGTTGCTAAAACTACCGCACCCAGCTCTTTTATACACTGTCTGCTTTTCTCAAATTAAGATGGTGGCGGTGTGACCCTTTCCAAAGAGTTACAGCATGAGGGAATAAAGGCAAAAAGATAGCTGCCATATCAAGAGGCACTATCAGGATATGAGGGCAAAGATCAGACACATGAAGTCTTGTTAAACATCATTGTAAGGGCCTTGAAAACAGTTTGCTCTGAATTTCTCCCCTTCTACCTTTGTTTTGTTTAACACATGATATTTGCACAAAGATAAATTCCTGAAGATAAGGTACAAGGACATGCTTAAAGCCTCCTTCAGAAAATCATCTCCACTGACTTCTGGCAAGCTCTGGTCTACAGCTGCTCCTTGATCAGCAAACACAACGATGTTGAGAACCTGGAGCCCACGTATCAGGAGCTGACAGGAACCCTGAATCAGTGGCAAAACAAGCAGGTCACCTCACAAGTCACTCTCCAGCAGCCTTGTCAGGCACTTCCTGCCCCACCTCTGGTCTCCCTCATCAGTCTTATTAGTCACCTCAGAACACCCAAGACCTGAAGCAATCTCTGGGGAATAAAAATAGAAAGAAGAGTTAGTCCCTCATGTTCAATAAGTGCAGTGACAGTAGTTTGGTTATTGTAGCATGCATCTTGTGTTTAAACTACAGTCACTGATATAGAAGTTCAAACTACTTTCCAAGCCACAAGACAGCATTAATCCTTTTGGAATCATATAATTCTCATAAAACTTTCCTTACCCCTTACAAGTCATACAGTTCTGTATCACAATAGGTTATCTGCCACTCTTTCACAAATTAGTTTTATTTAGTCTCAAGAGAATAACAAAAAAGAAAAGCTAGAGAGAAGCCAATAGTTCTTAAAATGAATATTCTTTTGATCAATAATTCAGATCAATATTATAATAAAATCTTTTCTGAATACAGTAATCCCCATGTTACAGAGGGCTTGTGCTCCCTCAAAACTGTCAACGTGCGACAAAAATTGAAGAGTTGTTTTTTTCGTATATTTTGTTAATTCAGTTTTTATATTCTCTCACATAAATTCCAAGAGTGATTTTTTTAAATTCCAAATCCCCTATATTTTGGTGGTGATTTGTGAATTCTGTAAGAATGAATTTCTACTACACAAAAATGACATAATGCACTATTATTTTGCCTTGTGTAATTTAATTTCTATGCAGATGATATGAAAAATATACAGAGGAACTTTATCAACCGGACTGTTTTTTTCTCAGTTTCTTTTGAACAAGCTGATTAAATTATCATGTAAATAACTTGCATGGTAACCCCCCTGAGTTTAGCACCACAATTTGTGTTTTTTCTGTCGATGAAACATTTCTTTATCCTTTGGCACTTCATTATTAAAATTTATGCACACACACAAGGATAATTTGGTGGCTGCCAGTTAATTAGCCAGCATTGTTATTCACAGTGCATTTGAAGGTTCTGGGTGTGGTGTAGGTACAGAGCTGACACTCTGAACCGTGCTAATGTACAGGGTACGAGAGACATACAACAATCCATCTGCACACCCACTCAGGGAGGATATGGGGACTGCAGTGCACCAAATGAGTAAAGGTGGCCAGAATTTTGTGGGTTAGTCACACACATCACTGACCCTGAAGGAAGTTGCTTATAAGGCATCATTGACATCTGTTATGAATTTCCCCTCATCTGATGTCTGTGTGAAGGATCCCCTTCAAATCAGCCACTGTGATGACATCAGCTGCCTGATCAACACAACACATTATCACAAACAGAAAAGCAAGGTAAAAGCATTGAGTTCTCTACATCAATTTTGTCTAAATTGTGGTAATATTTCCTCCCTCCCCTTTCTCTCTTTTTCCATTCTGTAGTTTGGCTCTCGTCTTACCCTTGCTCTTCTACTAAGCCACCCATCACCTTCCTCAGGTGTCCCCCCTCCTTCCCTTTCTCCCATGGTTCACTGTCCTCTCCTGTAAGATTCCTTCTTTTTCAGCCCTTTACCACTTCCACCTCTCAGCTTCTTACTTCATCCCCCACCCCTACAACACACACACCTTCCCCCTCAACTCTTTTTCACCTATTACCTGCCAACTTGTATTCCTTCCCCTGCCCACCTTCTTATTCTGGCTTCTTCCCCCTTCCTTTCCTGTCCTGATAAAAGACTATTCAGTCTTCTCCATAGATGCTGCCTGACCTACCTCACTCCTCCAGCACTTTTATGTGTGCTCAAGATGAAACCATGCCTTTAAGTCCTTTAGGTGCTGTGTGACAACTATAGGTGTTGCATCCTAGCTGTCTATGTGACATGCAAGCCAGGGTAGTACAACATGGAGAGCAAGCTATTGCCCATGCAGCAGACTCCCTTTCCCCAGCAACTGACAAATCCAAAGGAATGGCAGAGACTGACACTGTCTGGCATTAGCAGCATCGCAGCAGTTGCCAATCAGCATTGAACTCAACGTTGGACTGCCTAACAGACTCCAGCTCTGGATTATTTCTTAGGGTTTACTACTGGAAGCCTTCCCCATGGGTGGGTACAGCCGAAGGCAGCAGTGATTTGAGATCAGTTTTTCTCTACCTCGGCGAGCTGCCAACCACAGCTGATGAGAGAGGCCCATCTGCCTGAAGCGACTGGTTTAAAGGCTTCAGTAGCCAGCCTGCGCCCGTTCTCCTGTCAGTAGAAATGGTTCTGCCGGGCTTATCCCCACTACCTCTCCGGCTATGACAATCTTAAAGGAAACAATATTTATTCATTTCACAGAATATCAAGACTGAACAGTCATACAAGATTAAGATGGAAATTGAAATACCAGAACTAAAAATGCAAAAGGGAATGAAGATATAAGCACATAAGAAATTATTTCAAAAGTCAGAAAACTTCCACGTTGTAATTAGGACACTATTAGAAATCATGCCTGTATCTCAAAAAGCAGAATGCAGTATTTTAAGATTACTTTACATGTAGTTTGTAAACACCTGTATTCTTTGTCAATTCATCAAGTTTTCTTAAATAAGAGAAGGCCACTGCAAAACAGTGTGAATTAGAATTTATTTCAGTCTTACATCCATCCCCTAATGTGAGGGACTAAAAATCTGCATTATGATTTTGTTGCAATGTACAGATATGTGAATTTAAACGTCTAATGGCTTATAGAAAGAAGCTGTCCCATAGCCCTGATGATCTTCCAGGCCTTCTTTTCTGCACCTGCTGCTATAAATGTCCTCAATGGAGGGAAGTTCACATCCACAGATGTGCTGGGCTGTCCGTGCCACTCTCTGCAGTGCCCAACGACAAAGGTTGATACAGTTCCCATAGCAGGTGGCGGTACAGCCAGTCAGGATATGTTCAATGGTGCCCCTGTAGAAGGTCTTGAAGATTTGAGGGCCCATGCCAAACTTCTTCAGTTACCTATGGTAGAAGAGACGCTGTTGTGCTCTTTTTCCCAAAAGGTCGGTGTGTACAGTCCAGGTGAGATAGTGAGGAACTTGAAACTACTCACCCTCTCAACTGTGGACCCATATGTGGTATATAATAGAGTGAAAATCATGAAAAGCTATATAATTTCCATATTAAATTGTGCAAATGTGGAAATCTGAAATTTGCTATCAGTTGCAAAATGGAAAACACTGTCATTTTTTTTGTTTCACCAGCCATAAAATTCAAGCTAATAAGTCAGGCCATTGCAACACAGAACACTGATGTTGGTGTTAAGGTTTATTACCGATTTTCCTTGCCACTGGTCAATGCTACACCTAATTCCAATATCCAAGCCCACTGTTAAAATAAGGTACATTTTCCACCATTTATTTATAATATCTTGGAAATTATTTTAAAATGTTGATTAAAATAATTTTCATGGGTTCCTTTTCTAAGCTCAAATAGCATAATATAACTAACAAAAGCCACCTGGCCCAAGGCCACATAATGGTAAATAAATAAAATCAGGAACAATTTATACCAAGCAAACTTCAACTTTAAAAGGTCTAGGCCACAGTACACATAGCTCAGCCTTTCAGAAGAATTGTGCAATCAGTAGGACAAGGTTCGACACTCTGGTTGCTCTCAAGTAACATGATTATCATGGACGTCATCAAATGCGATCAACAGGAATAACTTTTTAGAAAAATCAATGGCAACAGTCACAATAATTTTAAAACAACAGACTGTACCCAGTGCAGTGTTGTTCTCAATACTGAGGCTGTTAATTAAAATGTTGAGAACATATTTGTATTATTCAGCATTAGTTTTGCAGCTCGGTAGGTTTCAACACTCAGAGATTGACTGTATAAAATGTTCTATAAAGGGATGGTTGCCAATTTCAGAAATGTCTTTTATTTACACAAGTCTCACATTCCTAGCAAGACCAACCCTTTACAATTGTACAGTTATGTGATTTGACAAGCAATAGTTACTTGCAGCGCAGGTCAGCTGAGAACACAAGAATGTTATCATTGATTCCCTAATGGAAATGTGCTTAACTATTTTAAACCATGATAACTTCAAGTGATTTATGACAGAAATTGTAACAAGATTGTTTTTCCCCACAAACTGCTATTAACTGCTATGATATGAAAGGGGTTAAGAAAACATCTTTCTTTTCCTGGGTATTATTTTCGAATGCTGTTAAATTTTTAATGAGTCACAGGATTGTTTTCTCCTAATTTGCTCCCTATAGTGACCTCTTCCCTCAACCATTCCCTGAAGCAAAGTAAACCGTACTCCAGCATTCTTCTAGGGAAAGAAATGTCTTCCAAAGACTTTCCTCATTATCTTTGTGAGGATTTCAAATTTATAACTCCCTATTTCTTTTTCCTCAGCCAAAGAAAATGGTCCTTCCTTTGTCACTTTATCAAATCTTTCACAGTTTTAACTCCCTATTAAATTTCCAGCAATTCTCATTCGCACGCACAAAATGCTGGAGGAATTCAGCAAGTGAGGCAGTCGATATTTCAGCTGAGATCCTTCATCAGGACTCTTAAATCTCTAAAGCTTTAGCCACTGCAGATGTAATAGTCCCAATATCTTGAGGATTTCTTAATAGCTTGAGGATCCCTGGTGGCAACTTTGTGAACCTAATAGTGAACATCTTTTAGGCTCTCATAACCTTCCTGTATTAGAATGCCTTCAACGCCACAGCATACTCTACAACATAGTATTTTGCATAAATTCATCTTCAGTTTTTGCTTTTGCATTCTATGACCCTAATTATAAAAAGAATCTGCATAGAAGTTCATCTCCTTAAGGTAGCAACTACAGTAAAATGCTGTTAGCCTAGAATATTTGGACCATTGGTGATGCCAAGTTGGCAAATTTTCAGGGCTACTGGATGGCAATATATCAACACATTTTTTTTTTTTTTTAATTACATGGTAGTATAACAAATTCTCCAGTGAACCCAGTAAGTTAAAAGGTAGAGTAGGAAGAATGTCCCTGATGAGTTTCAGGTGAGCAGGATAAACAGGACCCAGGGGAGTGTTAAACACAGATGGGAAAAGGGTCCTGGCAAGTTTAGAGTAAATGTGGGGCAAAGGCCACCATTGAGTTTAAAAGGAAAGCAGAAAAGAGTCCCTGGTTTATTTGAAGTGACCCTGGGAAATGGAACACTAAAAGGTGTTTTAAAGGGGCATTTGTAGAATGGGGCAATGGAAGGAGGTCAAATCAGGACTGTGAGCTTGGGGTGTCTGGGTAAGCACCACAGAGGGCTTGGAGGTGCCCAGAGGAGGGACAAGGAATGAGATTTACTTTTACTTTCTGAAAACCCACCCTCAATTCAGTTAGCACCAATACCAAGGAACCTACCCATGGAAATCTGCTTTAAGTTGTACATTAGCAAACCCAACACACATTGAAATGTCATACTGATTACAAGGCGGATGGGAGAAGCTACGACGGCTCTTAACAGTGACTCCTTCAAGCTCATCTGCGGAAGCAGCTTAATTTCTACCTTCAAATGTCTCTCCTTCTCCTTTTCAAGGTGGATGGATTCCTGGTGGAAACCCTGACCTAGACTTACACTCAGACTTTGGTACTTTGTGGTAGTACAACCTACTCCCGGGGGCTCATAACGGGCCGTTTTTTGATATCCCAAGGACGTGGTCTAGAAGACGAGTGCACCTTTGGGGTTCTGAGGCTTCATGGCCCCGTGGACGGGCCAACTCTATGCCGGTGCCGCCGACAGAATCGCTACAGGAGAAAAGGGAACATCAGGAACAGCTGTTGGGGGCTCTGTACTCAGCAAATCGATTGGTCTCTTTCTCATTGGAGGGGGCGAGTCTGTTGCCTATTCTGGAGTCAGAGAACTGGGGGGGCGGGACACAGGAGACTTTAATATTGTCGATCAGCAAGTTATTTTTTGGTTAGGTCTCCCCTCTCGCTGTGAAAGGCTGTAACCTCTCTGTCCCTTTATCGGGCAGAAGGGGAGAGACACTGTGGCATGTCAAATGGCCAAGTGAACAATTGGATTTTTTTTTATCTTTCTTGGGGGCTTTGCTATTAATTGCTTGGTGCTGATGCTTTTTTCCCTGAAGTGGGTTTGGGGGGGGGGGGGGAAATCATTTGTTTGCTGCTGCTTGTGCATGGGGAGGTGAGTGGGGGGGGGGTGCTGCAGGGTTCTGATGATCTTTTACTGTCACTCATTCTTTGGGGCACTCTTCTATCTTCATGGATATCTATGAAGAACAAAAATTTCAGGTCGTACATTGCAGACATTTCTTTGTTATTAATCGAGCTGTTGAAAACTTACTGAAATCCGGCATCTGTAGAAGTAACCAGTGACCCATGCAGGCTACTCGTACACTGCTGCAAACCCCAGGGGTGGTATCCAGGCACAGACAGTCTGTCATTCAAAACCCGTCCACATGAACAGGGTCCTCCAGAGTTAGAATGCTCAAAGGACCCAAGAAAAATATTTGCTGACTTCACAATCTCTGCAGTAAGTCATTGATTTCCATTAATGTTTTACTTTTTATTTAAAGTGGATCACTTAAAAACATGGTGCTACGTAACCTAACTTCTACACATCATAAGTAGGCATAATGATAAAAGTGTGTGGACATTATTTCATGTGCTCTGGAAGTTATTTGTTTTGATAACTTATTTTTAATTAATAACATGACAATAATTTCACATCTGATCTGACATAATGAACAATCACTTGCATTCACCTGCAAGATTTTACCAACCTAGTATGCTCTCTCATGTGATGGGATAATGGCAAAGTTTCTCCTGTAGAAAGATGTGGATCACCAATGCTGTTGCATTAGTTAATTGATCAAATGGTTATATGCTGTAACTCAAGTTATAGAAGAATCTTCAACTTCTATAGAAATATACCAGTGATCTTGCTGTTTTCCAGCAAGCAAACTGGGACTTGACTGCACTTCATTAAATTATTGAATTTTACAGCACAAAAGGAGATTCAGTCCGTTATGTGTATTGTGGGAGCTCTTTGTTGGTCCAACCAATTAAACCTTCTGTTGTAACTGTGAGCAAAGTCACCGGAGAGACACTGAAGCTAGTGGATATAAAAGTGTTTTATTCAGCATTTGTGGTACTCTTGGAAGAAGAGACCTCCTTTAACCAATATTACATGATATTTTTATATGCTAAAGATCAAAAAACAATTCTATAGTTACAATGTATCTACAGTACTTCCTTTGAATTACATATACTGTAATTTTCAAACACCTTCTTCGCACCCACACTCCAGACTCCCAAAATGAATGTTAATTCCCTCCCACTCTAGGCTGCATTAAGCATTTGAGGTCTAAGTGGAGGATTTCTTTGTTTGCAATTGACCCCAACCTGCAGCTCCTTGAAGCCCATTGTTCTGAGCTGCATTTTAAATTCAGTCTGGAATCCACATTCAAATATGCAGAATGGCTGCAGTTGAAATTAATATTTGTTATAGACCCTAACTCAAGAGTACACCCCAACATCTTATCCCCTTATTTATTTTCCTGTGTCCAACAAGTTCAGGGCCAATAGATAGCCATTACAGTTGATATCATTACTGCCACCAGGATGTCTCAACTGAGGTGTAACGTTTGAGACCACTCAAGTAAATCCACAAATATTTTATTATTTTAAGTGGAGTTTAATATCATGGCCATATTTCTTGGTTGAATCACTATTTCATATCTCAAACCTAGTGGAAAACAGCATAATGAGGAATACTTGGAAAAATGAATTGGACTTGCTAAAGTCTTTGTGCAAGTGTTGTTATTTCTTAAAATTGTTATCTTGTAAGCCCTACTTGTCTGGGTTCAGAATGATTTACTCCCCTGTTTACTAAACATTTTAGTAGTTATATTCAGAAGTACATGGCTAAAAGGGACTAAAGATGAGGTGGAGTTCTCATGGAAGTTGGCATTAGATTGGGAATATCTCTAGCTCAGGATCAATGACCTGTCTCTGAATGTACAGCCACAATCAGCTGTGATAAGCCAATGTCTTGATCAGTTACACACATGAGATTCTGTACATGCTGGAAATTTTGAGCAACAAGCACACACAAAATGCTGGAGGAACTCAGCAGGTCAGGCACCATCTATGGAGGGGAATAAACAGTCGATGTTTCATCCAAAACAGGGCAGGAAAGGAAGGGTAAGGAGCTGGGGAGAGGGGTACAAGCCAGGAGATGATGGGAGAGGCTAGGTGACTGGGGCAGATTGGGGGGGGGGGGGGGGGTTGGAGAAAGGGGGGAGTAATGCAATAAGCTGGAAAGTGACAGGTGGAAGAGATAAAGGGATGAAGGAGGAGGAATCTAATAGGGGAGTAAGGGAAGGAAGTGGAAAACCAAAAGGAGGTAATGGGCAGGTCATGAGGACAGAGAAGAAGATGGGGTAATCAGAATAAAGAATAGAAAAATAGAGAAGGGGGGTGGGGATGCAAATAGAGGAGAGTATTTACCAGAAGTTGGAGAAATTGATGTTTATTCCATGAAGTTGGAGGTTTTCCATGCAGAATATGAGGTGTCTCTCTTCCAATCCATGTTTGACCTGATTGTCGCAGTAGAGAAGGCCATGGACAGACATGTTGGAATGGGAATGGGAAGTCAGGAGATCCTGCTTTTTCCAGCAGAAAGATACTTGGCGAACTAATCCTCCAATCTAAGCCGGGTCTCACCAATGTAGTGGTGGTTACACCGAGAGACTCGCAGGTGAAGTGCCACCTCATCTGGAAGGACATTTTGGGACCCTGGTATATGGGCAGGTGTAGCACTTGTCATGGTCACAGAGGTAAGTGCCAGGAGGGAGATCAGTGGAGTAGGGAGTCAGATAGAACTTTCTCCCTACAAAAAGGAGGGGGTGAGAAAAGAATGTTTCCAGGGACCTCAACTTGTCTTACCCATCCACGTGACCACAGGCTACACACTTCTTGTACCGAGTGAAAGGTGGTTTGGACTGGAGGGACTTTTAAAGGACCTGTTATCCATTTCTCAAATCAACTCCTCTATCGTGAATCCGGAGACAAGCTCATTTTAAATATATAACTGGGCAAGCACTTTCAAGGTGTCAGATTTTCAATCCATTATTGAGAATAACCTAGTCTCAGAAGTCCTTATAAATGGAACTAGATAGATAGATAGATACTTTATTCATCCCCATGGGGAAATTCAACATTTTTTCCAATGTCCAGCACCCTGTCGCTGAAACTGCTTCTCTGTCTCTGGATGGTGCTATGTAGTGGATGTTCAGGGTTTTCCATAATTGACCGTAGCCTACTCAGCGCCCTTCGCTCTGCTACCGATGTTATACTCTCCAGTACTTTGCCCACGACAGAGCCCGCCTTCCTTACCAGCTTATTAAGACTAGGCTATTGATGTAGTTTCTGTCTGGCGCACCCTCTTCAAATGTGTTCCCAGTTGATTATACAATGTTATTTTACCACCACCCCTCCCCCCATACATCCTCACCTCACCTTCATGAGACAGAGGAGGGGTTGAGAGACAGGATCAGCAAACCAAAAGAAAACACTACCACAGCAGCACTTAATCCACAGGCTCCGCAAGTAAAGCTGCATTTCTTCCCGTGTATTGAGCCAAAAGATTAATAACACCAAAGCCTTCCCTTCTGCTCAATGTAAAAGTTATTACAAAGTGATACAAAATATGAGGATAGTTTGGGTTGAAATTCTGCTTGAGTGCATTGGCAGTACAATTCATTTTGGACTGTCTCTACATTAACTAAACAGTTGGTTTTAAAACCTCTCTCATTTATCAAATGTATCATCAGAGTGATATTCATCCCATTCTTGAAACAAGCAGGCTATGGGAGCAGGATTTCTTGTCAAGAACTGAAATTATGAAGAAGTAGTAAAATGTTGCCCACAATGCAAGCTGAAATTTTTTCTATTTTGTCCAGGCATGCCAAATGCTGCATGACAGGGCAGGTTTTTAAAACCTGTAAATTTCCATGAAGGGTTTTGATATCTGATTTAGACATTTCTCAGAATAACTGATGCCAAGATTACAGGCATCCGTTAGTCTCGTGAGACCATGGATTTGCACCTTGGAAGGTTTCCAGGGCGCAGGCCTGGGCAGGGTTGTATGGGAGACCGGCAGTTGCCCAAGCTGCAAGCTTTCCCCTCTCCACGCTACCGATGTTGTCCAAGGGAAGGGCAAGGACCCAAGCAGCTTGGCACCGGTGCCGTCGCAGAGCAATGTGTTGTTAAGTTCCTTGCTCAAGGACACAACACGCTGCCTCAGCTGAGGCTCAGACCAGTGACCTTCAGATCACTAGGCCAATGCCTTATCCACTAAGCCACGGACCAACGCATGCCAAGGTTAAGGAAGGCATTTTTGTTCATCCACAAATCAAACAGGATATCAATGATAGGCAATTCGAAGAACTTCTAGTGGGGCTGGAGAAAAATCACATGGAAGGCCATCAATGTTGTTGTTACAAATTTTCTTGGCAACTTCAGAGCACCAAACTATGTGCAGCTGGTTGACAACATGCTTCAAGCATACAAACCACGAAGTTCGGCAGATCACAAAAGATTCATTTTCTGCTTTCCATTTAGACTTCTTCCCTGCAAATCCTGGTGCTGTCAGTGATGATTTCGGTGAAAGGTTTCACCAAGACAATGCTGGCTGAATATTGTTGGACACTTGAGCAAGAAACCTCAGACACTGAGTACAAATGAAAATCATCAACAAAACATTTTTAGCTTAGTTAAACTATTGAAAAGTGTCTGCACCATTAGTAATTAGACGCATTATATTCAATAAAAGTTCATTTTTGTTTCTCCAAACTCCAAAATGATACAAATAGTCTGAAATTATATTTGTGTTCAGCTTCAAGCAATTTATCACAAACCAAACAAAAAAATGTGAGGAAGCAAAACTTCAAAAAAGATTTGCTGCCCAGTGTTATCACAATAAAGCTAGGCAGCAAAATAGTGATGCTGTTTGTGGAATGGGCCTATGAAAGTTTGCTTTTTTCTAAATTTAACACAGCAGCAGAATTATTCCCGTGATGCCTGGATGATAGAACTCCAAGTCCAGGAGAGGCCAATGATGCCATCAAACATCCATTCAAAATCTCAAGAACACATCTAGAGCTGAGAAAATCTGGTGCTAAATTGACTTAATACTTTCACTCATTCCCTGTTCTCTCCTGTCAATTGGTGCTTCAGTTGATTTTGGTTCTGAAAACACAGATGAAAGTACATCAGATGACTTATAATTGGCATGGAACATCTGATATAAAGTAAACTCAACAACTGCATTTTATGTACTCAGTGCAGTGCCAAAAGCTAACCTTGAATTGATTATGAAACTGCTTTATCATTGACCTTCAGACTGGGCGAATTTAGCAAATTTACATTGGGATTGGTGCTGAATGCGTGAGATCTTTGTGCTGAGGTCCAGTGTGCAAAAATCTCTCTAGGGTCAAGGAAAATAAAAGTTTTAAATTTTCCTGTGAGTGAAGGTGAAGAAAAAATGGTAATTAAGCCTCATGTTGGGAGTCCAGGACATATTGATAAGTGGACGATATAAGCGTCTAGGCACTGCACACCTCTGAATATATACCATTAATAAAAACCAAATAATTAAATGCCCAACATCAAATCACACTAGCTACAGAATCAGATTTAATATTACTGGCAAGTGTCGTGAAAAATGTTGTTTTGCGGCAGTAGTACATTGCAATACACAAAAAAACTATGAATCATAATTTTAAAAAAATATATACACACACTAAATAGTGCCAAAAGAAGGTGAGGTAGTGTACATGAGTTCATTGTCCATTCTGAAATCTGATGGCGGTAGGGAAGGAGCAGTTCTTAAAACATTGAGTGCTCCAAAGTGCTTCAGGTCACTAGTTACCGAACCACATTACGTATCTGTGTTGCCACTTTTAAGGATCAATGAATGTATTCCAGGGTCCCTCTGTTCTTCATTGTTCCCCAAGACCATAGCATTCACGGTGCATCTCCTCACCTCGAGTCCTCCCAAAATGCATCACCTCACATCTGTCTGAATTAAACTCCACTGCTACTTGTCCCCTCTTTTCACCAATGCATCACTATCTTTCTGCTGACAATCTCTGTGTCATCAGCAAACTTATCAAACACACCCCCTACATCCAAGTCAATCAATCCATATTACAAACTGTAAAAATCTCACTTTTGATCCTTGTTGGACACAACTAATCACAGGGATTGTGGATTCGCATCCTCCTCCCATGGCCAACAGTATCCAGCGTAGAGGAGAACATATCATGAGCACTGAGTGATGACAGAAGTGCGAGTAAACCAGTTCTCCACCTGAAAGAACTGTGTGGGTCCTCCTGGATTCTGAGCAATAGGGCACGATTGCATTTCCTGTGGTTACGTATGAAAACTGTCACAGGAAGGGGAGTGATCACTGAAAATAGAAGAATACATCAGGGAGTCATAAAGGAGAGTGGCTCTTTTGGAATACTAATCAGGGAGGGGAAGACTTGGTGGTGGAATCTCACAGAAGGTGATGGAAATTCCAAATAATGATTCATCGAATGCAGAGGCTGGTGGAGGTGAGAACCAGGGGAACTCTTCACTTGCTCTGTCCAGTATAGAATGTGAGAGCAGAGGAGCAAAATGTAGGTGAGATAGGTTTAAGGGCTATGTCCATTAGAAAAATGGTATGAGAAAAGCTATAGTTAAGAAGCACCCATGTGGGAAGTTTCATCCGCAGTGCAGATACAATGGAAAAAGAGCAAGGGGGAGAATGGATTGGAGTCCTTACAGGAGCCAGTACTGTCAATAAAGCAATGGGAGAATGTTGGCGTTTAACGGATGTTTGTGAATATCCTATACCCTGAGATAGCGACAGAGAGATGAAAATGGGGAATGGAAGACTCAGCAATGGATCAGATGGACACAGGTGCAGGATGCAATGAAAATGCTGAGTTCTTTATGAGAAACGGAAGCACCACATGGACTGTTCCATGTATCCACTGTAGCTTGGGCTCATAGCCATCCCATCCCACTTTAATGAATGGAACTGAAGGAAAACTTGTTCAATCTGAAACCATGGTCACCACGCTGATGATTGTGTTTGTAGAGTGGAATTGGAGGATGTTTGTGTGGATGGATAGATATATCCATGGTAAAGAGGTTAGCACCAAGCTGTCGTCTCCAAGACCATCAAGGGCTTCACTTCCTCAGAGATCTTCCCTTCGTGGTCTCAAGCCTCAGTTTCTTAACCCTACACAACTCACTTCTGCCTCTTACACTAGATCCACATCAGGATGTGCGGGCAGATCAATTTTCATATTCAATGTGGGATTCCGATCTATTTACACCATTCTGTGTTGTTATTTCACTGTTCATTTTCAATAAACCAAACATAAGTAATCAGATCACAAGCTGAAATAGGAACATCAAACATTATTCAGTTCACAACACAATTACATAATATCTTTCCCCCAAACTTAATCTTAACCCTTATTATATATTATCATTATCACCAAGCTCTTCAAATAATTTCATAATTCTTGCTTAAGTGTGTAATACCTGCAAAATAATTCACTTTGCTTCATTTCTGAAGTGGATACAGGATCAGGGTGACAAAAAGGACAGGAAAGCATGTGGGATTTCCTAACCCCTTGCAGGAGTGTTTTAAGTGGCATCGTTTTTCCTGTAGTCCTGACAACCAATGAGTTTATGTCTTTTTTCCCTCTCTCTCTCACCCACCCCTTCCCTCTCACATGACAGGAGTCCTGTTGTAGAAATCCCCATTACTTTTTCTGTCCTTAGCAGAGTTTGTAAGTAACATGGGCTTGAGAGACAAATCACTTTCTTTTCTGGTGTAAACTTCCAAATTTATAGTCAGTGAAGACCTCACAAATATCAAATCCATATGTGGTTGATAGACCCTTTAGCCTAAACTGTACAATGCTGACAGTGATGCTTATCCATTCTAATCTATTTTGCCTGCATTAGGCTCATATCTCTCCACCTATCTCCTGTCCAAATTCCTTTCTAACATTAAAAGTATATCTGTCACTATCACTTCCTCCGGCAGCTCATTCCCTCAATCAGCACCCTCAGATCTCCTTTAACTTCCTCCCCTCCACCTTAATCCATGCCCTCCTGTCTTAGAGAACCCAACTCCAGCAAAAACACTCTATCTACCTTATCGATGCCTCTCATTATTTTATGAAGCTCTACAAGGTCGCTTCTCACCTGAATTCCACCAAGAATAAACCCAACCTATCTATTCTCTCTCTATAACTAAAGCCCTCCATTCCAGGCAACATCCTGGTGAATCTCTTCTGCACACTTCCTGCTACCACATCCTTCCTGTAGTACACAAATCATAAAAAGCCAGTAGGCGGATACAGCTACAATCAAAAGGCTAAGAAGTTGTCTGTTTGCCTTTGTGCAATGATAAAGATCAACACAATCTTGCATTTAGATACAACTGACAAAGCAGTGTTTCAATCATCTACGTAACTGATGAAAGAGCTGCAGAAGTGCATAAGTGGAATTTAAATCATTTTTCTGGGTTTTCTATGGATCCTACAAGAATTTTTAATCACTCAGTTTTCAATGCACTGACTACAGTTAGTGTATGAAGAAATCAAGGTGAATCATCACTTCACCTTCAAACCCTCTATTTCCATATTCAACAAAACATCCCCTGCAATTTCTGCCAATTTCATTGCAATTCCTCTACCAATCACTCTTTTCCTCTCTTTTAGCATTCTGAAGGGACTATATTCCTTAGGATTATATTCCTTGGAACATCAAAGATTGAAAGATTTGATAAGAGGTATATAAAATTGGGAGGGGTATAGATAGGGTAAATGCAAGCAGGCTTTTTACATTGAGGCTGGGTGGGACTACAACCAGAGGTCATGGGTTAAGGGTGAAAGTTGAAAAGTTTAAAGGGAACATGAGGGGAAACTTCTTCACTCAGTGGGCCGTGAAAGTGCGGAATGAGCTGCCAGCACAGGTACTCCATGCAAGCTTGATTTCAATGTTTAAGAGAATTTTGGATTGGTACATGGATGGTAGGGATATGGTCACAGTGCAGGTCAATGGAAGTAGGCAGCTTAAATGGTTCTGCATGAATTGGATGGGCCAAATGGCCTGTTTCTATGCTGTACTTTGACTCTATGGCAACATGGTTCTGTCTTCCATCTTCATCAACCACTTCCCTTCTTGCAGCACCTTCCTGCAGGATACAGAACATCTCTCCTACTGTATGGGGACCCTAATTTCCTGCCAGCGAAGCAGTACTTGTACATTTTCCAATTTTGTGAACATCACCTTGTATTTTTGAAATATAATTGGATTGGTACATGGAAAGGATAGCTGTAGAAGTTTAATGGGTGAAACTCTGACACATGGGACTAGGTTAGTTGGGCATCTTGGCTGGTATGACCCAGATGGGTCTAAGGACCTGTTTCTGTACTCACAATATAGTCTCCTATACATCACAGAAATCAAATACAGATTGGGTGACCAATCCGCTGGGCATTTCCAGCATTCTCTTTTATTTCAGATTTACATCAATTGCTGCCTTCTGTATCTCACATTTCCTGCACTGATTGCCATCATTTCCCTGTCCTCATTCATTTTATTTTGTTTACGGCTCTCACCAAACAAGCCACCTGCATTTAACAAGTCTTCACCACCACCATTGTTCAGTCTCTCCTGGTCTCCATCCTTTACGTTCTCTCTATCACTCTTCCTCTTCTGGAACTCAAACCATATTTGTTTTCTATCTTTTCCTCACTCTGGTATTTCCAGTATTTTGTCTTTTTTTTTATCTTCAGATACCCTACACCTACTGTTTCTTACACATTTCAGTCTCAACATTTGAGAGAAATTTGGATAGGTGTATGAATGTGAAGGGGTATGGAGGGCTGTGGTCCTGGTTGATGGGAGTAGACAGTTTAAATGGTCCAGCATAGACCAATTGGGCTGAATGGCCTATCTCTGCACTTTACTATGACTCTACAACTCAGCCAATGTAAAGCTGTATTTGCACTACGAGTGTTGTATAAAGATATGGTCATTAAGACACAGGAGTTAATGCAGACCAAAACAACAATACTGTCTTCTACTTGATGAGGAAACACGAGGAAATCTGCAGATGCTGGAAATTCAAACAACACACACAAAGTGCTGGTGGAATGCAGCAGGTCAGGCAGCATCTATAAGGAGAAGCACTGTCGACATTTCGGGCTGAGACCCTTCATCAGGACTAACTGAAAGGAAAGATACTAAGAGATTTGAAAGTAGTAGGGGGAGGAGGAAATGCAAAATGATAGAAGACCTGAGGGGGTGGAATGAAGCTAAGAGCTGGAAAGGTGGTTGGCAAAAGTGATACAGAGCTGGAGAAGGGAAAGGATCATGGGACGGGAGGCCTCGGGAGAAAGAAAGGGGGAGGGGAGCACCAGAGGGAAATGGAGAACAGGCAGAGTGATGGGCAGAGAGAGAGAAAAAAAAACAAACAACTAAATATTGTCAGGGATGGGGTAAGAAGGGGAGGAGGGGCATTAACGGAAGTTAGAGAAGTCAATGTTCATGCCATCAGGTTGGAGGCTACCCAGCCGGTATATAAGGTATTGTTCCTCCAACCTGAGTATGGCTTCATCTTGACAGTAGAGGAGGCTATGGATAGACATATCAGAATGGGAATGGGACGTGGAATTAAAATTTGTGGCCACTGGGACATCCTGCTTTCTCTGGCGGACCGAGCGTAGGTGTTCAGTGAAACAATCTCCCAGTCTGCGTCGGGTCTCACCAATATATAAAAGGCCACATCGGGAGCACCGGACGCAGTATACCACACCAGCCAACTCTCGGGTGAAGTGTCGCCTCACCTGGAAGGACTGTCTGGGGCCCTGAATGATGGTGAGGGAGGAAGTGTAAGGACAGGTGTAGCACTTGTTCCGCTTACAAGGGTAAGTGCCAGGAGGGAGATCGGTGGGAAGGGATGGGGGGGGACAAGTGGACAAGGGAGTCGCGTAGGGAGCGATCCCTGCGGAAAGCAGAAGGGGGGGTGGAGGGAAAGATGTGCTTGGTAGTGGGATCCTGTTGGAGGTGGCGGAAGTTACGGAGAATTATACGTTGGACCTGGAGGCTGGTGGGGTGGTAGGTGAGGACAAGGAAAACCCTATCCCGAGTGAGGTAGCGGGCGGATGGGGTAAGGGCAGCTGTGCGGGAAATGGGAGAGATGCATTTGAGAGCAGAGTTGATGGTGGAAGAAGGGAAGTCCCTTTGTTTAAAAAACGAAGACATCTCCTTCGTCCTGGAATGAAAAGCCTCATCCTGAGAGCAGATGCGGCGGAGAAAGAGGAATTGTGAGAAGGGGATAGCATTTTTGCAAGAGACAGGGTGGGAAAAGGAATAGTCCAGGCCACACATTTTAATTCCACATCCCATTCCCATTCTGATATGTCTATCCATAGCCTCCTCTACTGTCAAGATGAAGGCACACTCAGGTTGGAGGAACAACAACTTATATACCAGCTGGGCAGCCTCCAACCTGATGGCATGAACACTGACTTCTCTAACTTCCGTTAATGCCCCTCCTCCCCTTCTTACCCCATCTCTGACATATTTAGTTGTTTTTTTTTCTCTCTCGCTGCCCATCACTCTGCCTGTTCTCCATCTCCCTCTGGTGCTCCCCTCCCCCTTTCTTTCTCCCGAGGCCTCCCGTCCCATGATCCTTTCCCTTCTCCAGCTCTGTATCACTTTTGCCAATCACCTTTCCAGCTCTTAGCTTCATCCCACCCCCTCCGGTCTTCTCCTATCATTTCGCATTTCCCCCTCCCCCCACTACTTTCAAATCTCTTAGTATCTTTCCTTTCAGTTAATCCTGACGAAGGGTCTCGGCCCAAAACATCGACAGTGCTTCGCCTTATAAATGCTGCCTGACCTGCTGTGTTCCACCAGCACTTTGTGTGTGGTGTTTTCTACTTCATGAAGTGTGTTTTTAGAGAAGACTGGCCAAACCAAGGTCTTTATATGGCACAAGATCTTCAATAAGTGTTAGTAAATTTGAAATATTATTTCTAGATAAAGACAATGGGTAAACAAAGACAGAACTAACAAGCAAATTATTTGTTATGGCTGTTGCCATGAAATTATTTTTTCACTATGTCAGCAATCATTTTATGCTCTAGGCACTAAGATAACATTAATTTTGATTTAAGTACTATTGTCAGAGCAAACTTATTCCTCAAGACTGCATTAAATAATGAAATTTTATGTTTCTCCTGGTGGATTTTGAGATCAAAGACTTCAAATTTATTTACATTGCATCAGATATTTTATAGAGGTTGTACCCCAGTAGCCCATGAAAGCATGAGCCAAAATGACCCTTAGTGGGGGATCTCTGACAATTCTCCTTACGATGATCATGCATGGTTTTCATTTGTATTTTGTGCAAACATACGTGCAGTGCAGAGGGTGATTGTGATCCTTTCCATATTTTCACCTGCAAGAGTTCATTGTAATTAGTTTAACTGCAGAATCTCTATGGAAACACAAGGAAAACTGTGGATGCTGGAAATCTGAAGCAACACACAAAACGTTGGAGGAACTCAGTAGGTCAAGTAGCATCTATAGAGGGAAATGGACAGTTGATATTTTGGGTTGAGAGCTTTCATCAGGATCGCAGAAGGAGTGGCAGAGAGAGGTGCCGTCAGTGGAACACAAGTACATGGATTCCTTGCTGAAGACAAACTGGGAGGCCTGGAAACAGAGTTGGAAGCTGGATAGCACAACATGGTGGTGGAGACAAGCGCCCAGGAAGGACACATGACTGTAGAAGCGAGTCTAGGTGAGGACATGGTCAAAGAGTCGAAGAACAGCATTACTCACCGGGGGGGGGGGGGGGGGGCAGTTAGAGCACATCTCACAGAACCCCTGTCAAAAAGAGAAGGAAATCTTCTTCAGTGTAGGTGTACCTTGAAGAGACTTTGCAGTGGAAACGAGACACAAGAAAGCCTGCAGGTTCTGGAAAATCTGCAGCAACTCACAAAGTGCTGGAGGAACTTAGCAGATCAGGCAGCACCAATGGAGAGAGATGGAAGGTTGACATCTTGGGTCAAGACCATTCGTAAGGATGTTCGTCACTGACTACTTCTCCTGAAAGAGGAGATGGGTACTGAATACTATTACTATTGGAGATGTAAAGCTATTGGAGGTCACTGTGCATCTTGGGAAGCATATTACAGCAGCAGGGCAAGATAAAACAAACCTCATTAATCAACACATCTCAAAGTCTTAGCGGAAGGGATTGGGTGAATGCCAGCCAGACTCTAATAATGGCCACTGGGACCAGATGGTCAGAAAGATCAATGCCGGCAAAGCTGTCAGAGGTCTCTGCAGGAAGTGATTAACTGAATGCACATTCATGATTAACTTTAATCGAAACAGTTTCTATTTTCAGCCACCATGAGCAATAATATACAAACACACAGCCTTCTCACATAATTATCGTTATTGGACACACACATTCACTCATAACTCTCTTTTTGTCTACTCAAACACCCCCCCCCCCCCCCGTTCCTCCTCCCTTTCTCATTCAGATATTTGGAGACGATATTGTGGCCAGCATTAGAGAAGATAACCACAACTTCATATCCATATTCTCACAAACCAGCTCATACTATCTCTTCCTCAGGCTCAAACATACTTGACCTCCAAATGTGAGACTGTCCCTCCACCTTTCTTATATCAGCTCAGCTGGCTTAAGAAACCACAGCCATAGCCCTAGATGCATAGCCAGAGAGATTAATGTATTCCTCTTGGCACAGCATTCAGCTTGCCTAGCCAGGGATTTTCCACACATTTTCAGTTACATTATCTCCTTTACCCCCACACATAAGGAGAATTCCATCACCGCTCCCATTAGAAGTAAAGAAACAAACACAGCACTGTAACTGCAGATTTCTATCATCAGAAAGGAATGAACTCCAGACCCTATGATTCCAAAATAGATCTCTGAATAATTAGATGATCCCTTAAATTAGCACGGCTGGGAGGCTCTTACCTTTTATTATAACTAGTGTGCCTTTGCACTGAATACTGATTACTTCACTGTAATTTTACAAGGGAAATGACAGTTGGGTAAAGCACATAAATTGGGGTCACCTGTATGTTCAATGTTATCTCTTCCTATTTGTGTAACCAATGAGTACGAAAAGGTCAAACAACACACACAAAATGCAGGTGGAACACAGCAGGTCAGGCAGCATTGATAAGGGGAAGCACTGTCGACGTTTTGGGCCGAGACCCTTCGTCAGGACTAACTAAAAGGAAAGATACTAAGAGATTTGAAAGTAGTGGGGGGGAAGGAGAAATGCGAAATGATAGGAGAAGACCGGAGGGGGTGGGATGAAACTAAAAGCTGGAAAGGTGATTGGCGAAAGTGATACAGAGCTGGAGAAGGGAAAGGATCATGGGACGGGAGGCCTCGGGAGAAAGAAAGGGGGGGGGGAAAAAACCGGAGGGAGATGGAGAACAGGCAGAGTGATGGGCAGAGAGAGAGAAAAAACAAACAACTAAATATGTCAGGGATGGGGTAAGAAGGGGAGGAGGGGCATTAACAGAAGTTAGAGAAGTCGGTGTTCATGCCATCAGGTTGGAGGCTACCCAGCTGGTATATAAGGTGTTGTTCCTCCAACCTGAGTGTGGCTTCATCTTGACAGTAGAGGAGGCCATGGATAGACATATCGGAATGAGACATGGAATTAAGATGTGTGGCCACTGGGAGATCCTGCTTTCTCTGGCGGACCGAGCGTAAGTGTTCAGCGAAACGGTCTCCCAGTCTGCGTCGAGTCTCACCAATATATAAAAGACCACACCGGGAGCACCGGACACAGTATACCACACCAGCCAACTCACAGGTGAAGTGTCGCCTCACCTGGAAGGACTGTCTGGGGCCCTGAATGGTGGTGAGGGAGGAAGTGTAAGGGCAGGTGTAGCACTTGTTCTGCTGTGTGGTCTTTTATATATTGGCGAGACCAGGAGACTGTTTCGCTGAACACCTACACTCGGTCCACCAGAGAAAGCAGGATCTCCCAGTGGCCACACATTTTAATTCCACGTCCCATTCCCATTCTGATATGTCTATCCATGGCCTCCTCTACTGTCAAGATGAAACCACACTCAGGTTGGAGGAACAACACCTTATATACCGGCTGGGTAGCCTCCAACCTGATGGCATGAACATTGCCTTCTCTAACTTCCATTAATGCCCCTCCTCCCCTTCTTACCCCATCCCTGACATATTTAGTTGTTTTTTTTTTCCTCTCTCTCTGCCTATCACTCTGCCTGTTCTCCATCTCCCTCTGGTGCCCCCCCCCCGCCCACTTTCTTTCTCCCGAGGCCTCCCATCCCATGATCCTTTCCCTTCTCCAGCTCTGTATCACTTTTGCCAATCGCCTTTCCAGCTCTTAGCTTCATCCCAACCCCTCCGGTCTTCTCCTATCATTTTGCATTTCCCCCTCCCCCCACTACTTTCAAATCTCTTAGTATCTTTCCTTTCAGTTAGTCCTGACGAAGGGTCTCGTCCCGAAACATCGACAGTGCTTCTCCTTATAGATGCTGCCTGACCTGCTGTGTTCCACCATAATTTTGTGTGTGTTGTTTGAATTTCCAGCATTTGCAGATTTCCTCGTGAGTACTAAAAGGTCACAGAGTCACAGTTCATGCACCGAGTGAGGAGGGAAACTGATGGAGGTTTTTCGAAGCCAATCATTTTTTGAGGATATGAGTTCCTCAGGGCAAAATCTTACGGTTGATTTATACTTGTGCGTTTGGGCTGCGCCGTAACCCTGATTTTCACTTCTGCGTCACTCTACGCCATAGTGAGCATGCGTTGGTGTGTGCCAAAACGCTAGTTGGCGGTGGGGTTTCTATGCCACTGTGTTGAGTTTCTTCGTGAGAGACATGGACGAGGAAATGCATTTCAAACATTTTCGCATGTCAGCAGGTAGATTTGACAATTTAGTTCATCTATTTCGCATCGATGTACAGACATGACAGAGAAGAAGCAGCTGGAAATGTGTAGGAGGAAATGCGATGCTACCAAGCAGACCAATCACAGTTGTTGTGGTCTGCGTCGCCGCGACGCGCGAGTAACTTTTCTGGAGAGGTGCACATCACCCTACGGTGTAAGGTATGGTGTAGGGTACATGGTACTTATGGCATAGATGCGACACACAATTATAAATCAGTCTTCAGGCTCAACCACTTTTTGATTGACTTTACCGCTCACAAGCTAACCTTCAGAAGCACGGCCACTTTGGCAGTAGGATACAGGAATTTACCTTCGTAATCAGAGACTTCTAAACTTCTCAGAAAGAGCTTAAATGTTGAAGTCTGCCTACGTGCAACAAGATCTGGATAAAGCTTCGGTTTGGGCTAATGAGTGGGAAAAGACATTGAATGAACACAAATCAGGCAGCTCCATTAACATTTTACTAGATTCCAATTTCAAATCTCCAGCTTGAACATTCTGGGGGAGGTGGAAGGGTTTCACAGAGAGATAACAGCATGGAAATAAGCCCTTCATCCCATTCAATTTACAAGGTATCCATAGTTACACAACATGCACAAAATGCTGGAGGAGCTCAGCATGTCAGGCAGCATCTATAGGAATGAATAAACAGTCAACACTTCTTCAGAACTGAGAGGGAAGGGGGAAGATGCCAGAATAAAAAGGCTGGGGGGAGGGGGAGGGGAAGGAGGACGGGTTGGAAGGTGATAGGTGAAGCCAGGTTGGTGGGAAAGGTCAAGGGCTGGAGAAGAAGGAATCTGATAGGAAAGGAGAGTGGACCATGAGAGAAAGGGAAGGAGGAAATGACCTGGGGGGGGGGGTGGAAGGTGATTGGCAGGTGAGGAGATGTAAAAGGTCACAGTGGGGAATACAGGAAGGGTGGAGGGAGGGGGGATTTTTTTTTAACCAGAAGGAGAAATCAATACTCATGCTGTCAGGTTGGAGACTACCCGGACAGAATGAAAGCTGTTGCTCCTCCACCCTGAGGGGGGCCTCATTTGGCACAAGAGGAGGCCATGGATCGAAATGGTGGAATGGGAATAAAAACATTTGGCCTCTGGGAAGGTGTTTGATGAAGTTGTTCCCCAATTTACAACAGATCTCACCAATGTAGGGAAGGCTGCTTCGGGAGCACCGGAAACAATAGGCAGCCCCAGCAGATTTGCAGGCGAAATGTTGCCTCACCTGGAAGGACTGTTTGGGGCCCTGAATGGAGGTGAGAGAGGGGATGTATGGGCAGATGTAGGCCACTTGCAATGGGATGGAGATTAGCAGGGAAGGATGAACGGACAAGGAAATTGCAGAGGAAGCAGTCTCTGCGGAAAGCTGGGGGGTGGGGTGGGAGGTAAAAATATGTTTAGTGGTGGGATCCCTTGGAAGATGGTGGATGGAGAATGATGTGTTGGATGCAGAGGTCATGGGATGGAGGTCAAGGACAAGAGGAACTGTATTACAGTTAAGGCGGTGGAAAGATGGAGTGAGCGTGGATGAATGGGAAATGAGGAGATGCGGGTGAGGGCAGCATCAATGGTGGACAGAGGAGAACCCCTTCTTTGAAGATGGTGGCTATCTCCAATGTCCTGAAATGGAAAGCCACATCTGGCAAAAGGTGCAGCAGAGTAGAAGGAACTGAGAATGTGAATAGCCCTTCTTTTTTAAATATATGTAGGTGACAGGGTGGGAAGAGGTACAGTCAAGTTAACCATGGGAATCAGTAAGTTTATAAAAGATGTCAGTTGACAGTTTGTCTCTAGAGATGGAGGCAGACAGATTGAGAAAGGAGAGGGAAGTGTCAGAGATGGACCAAGTGAATTTAAGCACAAACAAGGGAAAGTCTGCAGATGCTGGAAATCCAAGACGCTTAATTTAATACAAGAAATGTAAGTGAATTTAAGAGAAGGGTGGAAGTTAGATGCAAAGTTGATGGAACTGCCATGGGTGTATGAAGTAGTACCAATGCACTATTCCTCCTGCAACTCATTTCATTCTCCCCACATTCTCAAATCCCCACCTCTCTCCACCAGACTCTACTGCTCACCAACATAAAACCACAAGACCAAAAGACATAGGATCAGAATTAGGCCACTCAGCCAATTTGAGTCTGCTCCACTATTCCATCATATCCTTCTAACCCCATTCTCCTGCCTTCTTCCTGTAACCTTTGACACCTTTACTAACCACCACCGCTTTAAATGTACTCAAAGACTTGGTCTCCACAGACTTCTACAGCAAATAATTCCACAGATTCACCACCCTCTTGCTAAAGAAATTCCTTCTTATCTCTGTTCTAAATGGACTTCCCTCTATTCAGAGGCTCACTAACTATAGGAAACATCCTCTCCGCATCCACGCTAACTAAGCCTTTCAATATGCAGTAAGTTTCAATGAGATCTTCTCCCCCCCCCCACCACCATTCTTCTAAATTCCAGCAACTGCAGGCCCAGAGTCATCAAATGCTCCTCATATGTTAACCCTTCCATTCCCGGAATCATTCTCATGAATGTCCTCTGGGCCCTTGCCAGTGCCACCACATCTTTCACTTTTCTTAGATAAGGGACCCAAAACTGCTCACAATATTCCAAATATGGTCTGACCAATGCTTACAAAGCCTCAGCATCACATCCTTGCTCTTGTATTCTAGTCCTCTCGAAATGCATGCTAACATTGCATTTGCCTTCCTTACCACCAACCCAGCTTGCAAGTTAAACTTTAGGGAATCCTGCACAAGGACTCCCAAGTCCCTTTGCACCTCTGATTTTTGAATTTGCTCCCAGTTTAGAAAATAGTCTACACCTTTATTCCTTCTACCGAAGTGCCTGACCATACACTTTCCTACACTATATTCTATCTGCCACTTCTTTGCCCATTCTCCCAATCTATCTAGGTCCTTCTGTAGACACCCTGCTTTATCAACACTACCTGCCCCTCCACCGATCTTTGTATCGTTTGCAAACTCGGTCATAAAACCATCAATTCCGTCATCGAAATTGCTGACATAGAACGTGAAAAAAGCAGTCCCAGTACCAACCCCTGCACACACCAGTAGTCTCTGGAAGCCAATCAGAATAGGCCCCCCCTTTATTCAGACTCTGCCCCCTGCCAGTCAGCAAATCATCTATCCATTCTAATATCTGTCTTGTAATATCATGGGTTCTTATCTTGTTAAGCAGCCTCATGTATGGCATCTTGTCAAAGGCCCTCTGAGAATCCAGGTAAACAATATTCACTGACTCTCCTTTGTCTATTCTGCCTGTTATTTCCTCAAAGGGTTCCAGCAGATTTGTCAGGCAAGATTTCCCCTTAAGGAAACCATGCCCTCTTTGACTTGCTTTATCATGTGCCTCAAAGTACCCCAAAACCTCAATAATGCACGGCAACATTTTCCCAACCATGGACATCAGGCTAACTGGCCTATAATTTCCTTTCTTCTGCCTCCCTTCCTTAAAGAGTGCAGTGACATTTGCAATTTTCCAGTCCTCCAGAACTATTCCAAAATTAAGTCATTCTTGAAAGATCATTACTAATACCTCCACAATCTCGACTGACTTCTTTCAGAACCCTGGGGTGTGGTCTATCAGGTCCTGATGACTTTTCTACCTTCAGACCTTTCAGCTTCTCAAGCAACTTCTCCTCAATAATACTCATTTCTCCCCTCTAACACTCTTGATTATCTGGCATACTGCTAGTGTTTTTCCACAGTGAAGACTGTAGCAAAATACAGTACTTATTAACTTCATCTGCCATTACATTGTCCCTCATTATTAACTCTCCAGCATCATTTTTCAGTGGTTCAATATCCACTCTTGGCTCTCTTTTACTCTTCATATTTCTGAAAAATCTTTTGGTAACCTCTTTGATAGTATTGGCTAACTTACCTTCATATTTCATCTCTTCTCTCCTATTGCATTTTTAGTTGCTTTCATATATTATAATTTTTGCTATATTATATGCCCTCTCTTTTGTTTTTATCCTGTCTATGACTTCTCTTGTCAGCCACAGTTACCTCATCCTCCCTTTAGAATACTTTATCTTTGGAATGCATCTATCTGCACTTTCTGAATTGCCTCCAGAAACTCCAGTTGTTGCTGTTCTACCATTAGCTCTGCTAATGTCCCCTTCCAATCAAATTTGACCAGTTCCTCTCTCATGCCTCTTTAATTCCCTTTACTGCACTATAATACTGATAGATCTGACTTTATCTTCTCTCTCAAACTGCAGGGTGAATTATGATCACTGCCTCCTATGTGTTCCTTTACCTTAGGCTCCCTAATCAAACATAGTAAAAGAAATGTACAGTCGCCAAGTAATTTACCAACCTGTACGCTTTGGGATGTGAAACAAAAAAAAGACTGGAGAACCTTGGGGAAATGCATTACAGGGTCAGAGTGAGAATATGCAAATACCACACAATTAGCATGAGAGGTCAGGACTGAACCTGGGTCAATGGATCTGTGAGGCAGCATCTCTATTTTGTGCACCACTATGTCTCTCATGGGGGGGTTATATGGATGGAGAAGTGGGGGGGGGGGGGGGAGTCATCATTTAGCAATAGCTTTACTGACCAGCTAAATAAATAATGTGGCTACAACAGGCTAGAATTTGTGTATACTGCAGAGACCTTCTAAGTTTACCTTTTGACTCCCTGGATTACCTGCACATTAGTATATAGTGGATGACTTTTCCACTTGCCTGGGTAAATGCAGCTCTAGCAACATTCAAAAAGATCGTATTCATCAAGTATAGAAGAGTACCCACCCCAGCCAACACCTCAAACATTGCCTGATCCGGGACTGACTAGCTGCGTCTGCAGTCCATAACTTTGGCAAGACGGGCCACAATTCACTGAGATTTGTTCATAAGACCCACAACCTCAGCCACCCAAGTCAAGGTAAAAGGAACAGAACACTTCATAACTTCATAGTCACTTCCTTATCCTGGATAACACACCACTGAGTTGCTGTTCCTTCACCATCGGCGGGTTAGGGTACTGGAGTTTACCCGCACCGTTGCAAAATGGGGCACGTTCACATGGGCTGCAGCCGTTCCACAAGATGGCTTTCTACCTCTCTCAACATCAAATAGAATGGACAATACAGCCTGGTTTTGCTAATCATAGGTAGACACGAGATAACTTTAGTCATTACAAAGAATTTTGTTCCTCTTGGCCAAACCTGTGGACTATCGGAATGCAGATAAACTTTTTACTTTCACCTACCTCCGAGCTGCACGCAATCAGAAGGACGGTGAGGTATAACTGTATAGTGAACCCCCTTCGCCAAGTACATTACACATTGGCACTAAGGGCCATTGACCGACAAAAGCGAAAAGGTGCGAGGGACGGAATACGTTCGGCTAAATCGATTATTATCAGCCGGTTTCCAAGCAGCAGTATCGACAAGTCTGGGTTTGCCATGCAGTTATTTAACAATGTAATTAGGTTAGGAGACACACACCGACCAACCAGTTGTTCCAGAGAGCAGAGGGAATGCATTTAAGGATGATATAAGAGCACGTCCCTGCGTCATTCTGGCGTGGCTGTCTATCTTCTGTTTGCCGATAGAGCGAGGGATTAAAAAAAAAACTCCCACACACACACACACACACACACACATACACATACACCTAATATTTCCCCCCACTACCATTAGAGAGCAAAGGCTAGCTTTCGGCCGGCGGAAGGCGGTGAGATGATTCCTGTTCGTGTGGTTTTGCTGCTGTTGGCAGCGTGTTCCTATCGGTGCAGACAAGTAAACGGTAAGTGACTCCATTATCTTGGAGCTGAGCGAGTGGTTACTGTAAAGACGCAGGTGGCAGTATCGTATCCACAGGAGAAGGAAAGAATAGTCTTTAGAAATTGGCATGAACGAGTGGATCTGAACGGTTCGTGCTGTTTTCATGTTCCCTTTTGAAGCCGTAATGTTGAGTGATTTGTGGTCGTGACGGACTGCACATCTGAAATGGTCTTTGTTGTAACAGTCTCGAGGGCTTGTACACATTTCTTGCGTTCGTTTACTTTTGACTGACAATCGCTTGTTACTTTTTTTAAAAAAAAGAACTACACATAATCGTGCGGGAAAGCTTTTAGAATAATTAAGATACTGATCATTGTTGGACTGAAATGGGGAACCGCGAGACCATGTTAAATGTTAATTTTAAATACATTTATAAAACATTCTAAAATTTGCTGATTTCAATCCTAGATTAAGATGCTCGAATTTTAATGTATTTCTTAGTACCGTACACATTATTGTAATGGGTCCCACCTGCTGACGTTTATACCACCTCTTTTAACTTGGAATTGTCTGTCCTGGTTATTTGGGAAACTTAGCAAGTCTGAAAGGCAAATCCATGAGGTGTGCCTGCTCCCTAACCTGAGCGGTATGATGCAAGCCCTCGCCAGCGTTGCAATGTCCAATGAATAGATTGGGTTCCTAATTAGTCGCAGGTATAAGACGTGAATGAACCAGTGCACATGTTGAAGTTGCTACAGTGGACTTGATGTCGGTGTGCCATTGATGACATTCAGGTCTTTCTTCGCAGTAAGGCGCAAGGGAGTAAATGAAACCTCTTCACTGGTTTGCCCCTCCACCTGCCCTTTCAGCAACTTCTGAGTGTAGTTAATGTAAACGCGTGAGGTCTCGTTTTGCTTTGCGCATGGTTTGCTTTTTGATAACAATTGGAGCGTTAAACTTTTAAGTATTTGCCCTGAACTTGAGTCTTGCCTCACTTTTGACCTTGTAATTGTAGCTTCAAACGCGTCGCGACTGTCTCTTGAAATAAAAGGGTTGAGGCCTTATATTTCTTGGCTGGAGTGAAAATTTGTGAAATATGGGTCAGTACAGGCAGGGAGGCGGAACATGCCATTCTAGTCTAGTGTCCCACTTGTGGTGTAGTACACCGTGAAGGTTACCGTGTTGGACTCGATTCCTGCTTCTGTTATTTGATGCCTTGAACCGCAGACCCGCCTCTGAAAGCGATTGGTCAGCGAATTGTACTAACTGTCCAATGGTAACTCTCGGTGCCGCACTTCCTCCAGGGATTTTTATTGAAGCATGGCCTGTGCATAAACTTCATGCTGGCGTTTTCCCCTGAATTCCCATTTCGCGTGAAACGGCACTTAAAGTAAGAACTACATTTTAGATTTGCCAAAAATCATTAATGACCTTCACGTTAACATTTTTGCACTCTGTACAAACAGACCCTCGGACACAACCCGCTCCCTGGGCAATTCTTTGTTGCGGAATACAATTTCTGTAGGTAAATTAGGCCATCTTCATTCCCTTTGACTGTTTCGGTGCCAGTTGCAAATAACGAGTACTTAACTCAGACCACTAGTTAGCATGTAAATAAAAGTTCACTTGCTCAATTAACTATATTCCCGCGTGATTGTTGGTATGAAGAAAGGCTGATTATTTGAAGTTGCTGAGGATTATAATGACACTTGAAAAATTAGGATGCCGGCAACCTAAGGGCAATGGCTAAAGAATTGATAAAGACAAATGGAGGCTTTCCCTTGTACATCAAATGAATCATCATTTTGCGGGCAATGATTCTCCATGCACTTCACAAGTGAGCAGCTGCTTAGCCTGCCAGAAATGTTTCCCATTCCCAGATTGTGGAAGGGGTTAAAGGTCAATCCTTGCTGCTTTAGGGCAGTTCCTTCAGTCCATCGTATGGGACTTCATGAAGAGCTGAAGGTGTAGACCAGAAACTGAGGATTGAACAGTCCCATGAATGTTGCAATGGGAATAAAGCTGGCAGCAAAGTGAAGGTGCTCGCCCCCTCCCCAAAACACTGCTGAGTGGGGTAGATGACCAGGAAAATATGCAAGTGTTGGAGAAACAAATACAAGTCCTTCAAAATAGCAGGGTGAGGGGTACAGTTGGGATGGCCAAGTTTGTAAATGAAAATCGGGTATATTATCACTGACACTGTAAAATCTGTTGTTCTGTGGCAGTAGTGAAGACAAAAATACAGTGAATTACCATTTTAAAAACTGCAGAACAGAAATGGGGAGATGGTGTTCATGGACTCTTTAGAAATATGATGGTGGTGTGTTAGCTGTTAAAATGTTGAGTGTGGGTCTTCAGGCTCCTGTACCTTGCAGATGGTAGCAATGAGAAGAGGGCATTTCTTGAGTGGTGAGGCTCCTTAAGGGTGGATGCTGCTTTCTTGAGGCAGCACCTTTTGAAGATTTCCTCTTTGGTAGGGAGGTGTGTGATCACAACAGAGGTGGCTGAGTCTGTGACTCTGCAGCCTCTTTCGATGCTGTGCGTTGAAGCCTCCATACAACCAGTCAGAACGCTGTCCACTGTGCACCTGTAGAAATTTGCTAACCAGATCCAGAATGGCCTGGCACGAGACAGTGAACCTGGTCAGGTGTCAGATCTCTCTGGGTGACTATATCAGAGACGGTGACCACAACTCCCTGACCTTTGCCGTAGGAATAGACAATATGGAGACATCGTGATGCAATTAGACTGGAACTTGGGAGTGTGAATTGGGAACAAATGTACTGGGACAAAGGGGGGAATGTATGATGGAAATGTGCAAGTTATTTAGGGAATACTTGCATGGAATTCTGGACAGACATTTTAAGGTGACAGGAGGCAAGTCTGGGGGGGAGGTCAGTTTTTATGCTGTCAGGTGTGGTGGGGACATTACAGAGATTTAAGACTTTTAGACACATGGATGATAGAACAATGAAGGCCTATGCGGGAGGAAAGAATTAGACCTTGGAGTAGGGTAAAGGTTTGGCAGAACATTATGGGCTGCCAGCAGGGGTGGTGTCAACAGGAAATTTATAGGTGGTGTCTGAGCTTTGCCTGGTTGTACAGTAATGTGTAGAATGGTAGGTGAAGCACAGTCCTTGAGGTGTGCCTGTGATTATCAGCGAAGAGAAGTTATTACTAATCTGCACTGACTGCTCTCTGAGGAAGTCAAGGATCCAGTTGCAGGAGTGTGGGGGTGGGGGGGGGGATACAGAGGCCCAGATTTTGAAGCTTGTTGAGTACTGAGGGGGTGATGGTGTTGAATAGCAAACTGTAGTGGAGTAATCAGCAGCCTAATGTAGATATTGTTGTTCAGATGATCCAAGGGTAAGTGGAGATCAAGTCAGATTTTTGTCTGCTTATAGATCTGTTGTGGTGGCGGGCAAATTACAGCAGCTCCAGGTCCTTGCTTGGGTAGTAAATTTGAGCTATGACTACCCCTTAAAGTGCTTCATCACAGTAGATGTGAGCAATAGTTGTTGAGGTAGCTCACCCTGGTCTTGCACAAATAACCAATATAATATGTCATGAAACTTGGAGGTAAGGAGGTTTTGGGCAGACCACGTGAAAGTGAGCGACATGGAAAGGACCAGCCAAGAAACGTCTCTGGTTAGGAAGTACAGGTTGAGTACCTATTATCTCTGAAATGCCTGGGGCCTAAAGTGTTTCGGACTTAATTTTATTTTTTGGATTTTGGAATATATAATGAGATGACTTGGGATCACCACGCACAACTGTGAATTTGCATGCCACCAGTAAGTAGTCTTTGTCTGACACTTGTACATCACACATGTACTTAATGGTGAAAATTATTGTATACTGTTAGTAATGAAATTATAATGTGTGCAGCGTAACAACAGCAACATTGAGAGAACACCTGAATCAGCTGTTGAACAACAACAACAGGCTTTCAGTCTCCACCTGCAATACTGTGTTTAGATTAAAAGATCACAGTATTTGTTTTACTTAGGGTTTGCAATATGTAAGGTATAAAAACAATTAGTTGTAGACTTGCAAGCACGAGAAATTCTGAAGATGCTGGAAATCTAATGCAACACATAAAATACTGGAGGAACAGCATCTATGGAAATGAATAAACAGTTGATGTTTCAGGCTGAGACCCTTCAAGACTGGATAGGAAGGGAGGAGGTGCCAGGACGGAAAAAGGTGGGGTGAGGGGAAGGAGGAAGGCTAGAAGGTGACAGGTGGTTAGGAAAGCTAAATGTCTGAAGAGGAAGGAATCTAATAAGAGAGGGGAAAGGGAAGGAGGGTGGGGACTTGGTAAGAAAATGTAAGAGGCCAGAGAAGGAATAGAGGAAAAGGGGAAGGAGAGGGAGTTTTTTTTCTCTCTTTTACTGGTAGGTGAAATCGATATTCATGCCATCAGGTTGGAAGCTATTCAGGTAGAATATAAGGTGTTGTTGCTTCACCCTGATGGTGGCTTCATCTTAGCACAAGGATGCTATGGGTTGACATGTCAGAAATGGAATTGGAATTAAAATGTTTGGCCAAGATATAGACAAGATAATTTGGCAAATGGAGCAGAAGTGCTCGATGAAGCAGTCCCCCAATTTACGACAGGTCTCACCAATGAGGTCACATTGAGCACTGGACACAGTAGATGATCTCAGCAGATTTGCAGGTGAAGTGTTGCCTCACCCGGAAGGACTGTTTGGTGCCCTGAATGGAGGTGAGGGAGGAGGTGAATGGGCAGATGTGGCACTTTGGCTACTTGCAGGGATAAGTCCTGGGAGGGGGATTAGTGAGGAGGGACAAATGGTCAAGGGAATTACAGAGGGAGCAATCTCTGGACAGTGGAGAGAGGGAGGAGATAAAGATGTTTGGAGGTAGGATCCCAGTGGTGGAAGTTGAAGAGAATGGTGTGTTTGACGCAGAGGCTCATGGGATGGTAGTTAAGGACAAGAGGACCAGATGTGGCAAAGATGCAGGAACTACGAAAAGGGAAAAGCATTTTACAGGAGACAGTGGGAAGAAGTGTCGTCAAGATAACTGTAGACTTGTTCTGGTGTTCAGTTTTAATCAGTGATGATGAGTTTGCCAAGATCAATGAATTTCTGTATCTTCATGATCAGCAGTGCTTTAGCTTTAAAAATTTAAAGATTTTTTAAAATCTTTAAAAAAAATTAATGTCATGTCTTAAATTTCTGCATTCAGCCTGCTGAATATTCATAATTACTTTCAATTTTCAGTTCATTGTGATAAACTTGCTCGTTTCTGATCAGCAGACTGTTAAGTGGCATATTTTCACCTCACTGTTAAATCCATACTTTCAATACACGATCAAGATCTTAATTTTTTCAGCTTGTGCATTTTTTCTGAAAATGATTTCATTAACTTGTGTTCATTACATGTGAAGATGCTTCTCAGAGCTGTCTAATGTGCAGAGATCTGCACATCGGTGGTTAACCTTCCCAGTGCCTTGTGGTATTTTCCATTTGTGACACCATGTCCAGCGCTCAAAAATTTCAGATTCCAGAGGTTTTCGGATTGTGTAATTTTGGATAAGGGGGTACTTAACCTGTAGTATCAATAGAAACCCAGGGGGCAAGGGGTTTGGAACAGGTCTGAAACCAAAGTAGTGCTGTTTCTGAAAACACCCCAGTCTGCAAGGATAACTGCTTTAACTCTCCCTCTTCTCTGGCTTTAACCATCTTTCAGTATTCCAATGGACCCAATCCTTTGAAACACAGTACAGTTATTTGAACTATTTTAAGTAAAACTATTGAATTTGGCTTTCCTAGGCTGTACCAGAACGAGCTGGCTTTTAAAGTTTATAACAGCAACAGTTTGCTTCGACATAACCTGAGTTTCTATCACTGACTTAAGATGTTATGTCTCAGTTCTGGTTTTCGTTTTTTTTTTTTTTTTTGCAGCTCCAGGCAGTTGGTAGCTGATAACTTTGCCAATCTCTATTTTGAATTTCATTTGCCAAAATTTCCTGAAGCCCATCTACCAGTTTATTTCCCTTCTATTGCCTTAAAGTGACCAAGTCTGTTGGCCGTCTGGCCTGGTCAAGCTGGACCCAACCCATGTCATGTTAGCTTCTTACAGAATGTGTATAGTGCTACTCTTTGGGAACTGGGCTACAGTGCCTTGTTGGCCTTGCTCTGGCATATTTGGGGTGGTGTAGTGGGCAATCAATGACTAAACTGCTAGTGATGGCGACATGGTCCCTGCCCCATTAACCTGATGGCTCGCTTTTTCCATTATTTCCAAACATCTTCATTTGATGTTAGGTGTAGGTGTAAAACGCTGATACAACTGTATTTCTATGCTGTATTGACTGTCCTGTTGTACATACTATTTATTACAAATTACTATAGATTGCACATTTAGATGGAGACAAAACGTAAAGTTTTTTTGCTCCTTGTGTAGGGGAAGGATGTAAGTAATAAATTCAATTCAAAACAAATTTGCCTTAATTCATTATAACTTCTAATAGATTTAAGTACGCAGATGATACTAAGGTATGTGGCATTGTGGATAATGAAGTAGGTTTTCAAAGCTTGCAGAGAGATTTAGGTCAGTTAGAAGAGTGGGCTGAAAGATGGCAGATGGAGTTTAATGCTGATAAGTGTGAGGTGCTACATTTTGGTAGGAATAATCCAAATAGGACTTACATGGTAAATGGTTAGGGCATTGAAGAATGCAGTAGAACAGAGTGATCTGGGAATAATGGTGCCTAGTTCCCTGAAGATGGAATCTCATGTGGATAGGGTGGTGAAGAAAGCTATTGGTATGCTGGCCTTTATAAATCAGAGCATTGAGCATAGGAGTTGGGATGTAATGTTAAAATTGTACAAGGCATTGTTAAGGCCAAATTTGCAGTATTGTGTACAGTTCTGGTCACCAAATTATGGGAAAGATGTCAACAAAATAGAGAGAGTACAGAAGAGAATTACTAGAATGTTACCTGGGTTTCAGCACCTAAATTACAGGGAAAGATTGAACAAGTTAGGTCTTTATTCTTTGGAGCGTAGAAGGTTGAGGGGAGATTTGATAGAGGTATTTAAAATTATGAGGGGGATAGATAGATTTGATGTGGATCGGCTTTTTTCATTGAGAGTAGGGAAGATTCAAACAAGAGGACATGATTTGAGAGTTAGGGGGCAAAAGTTTAAGGGTAACACAAGGGGGAATTTCTTTATTGAGAGAGTGGTAGCTGTGTGGAATGAGCTTCCAATAGAAGTGGTAGAGGCAGGTTCGGTATTGTCATTTAAAGTAAATTTGGATAGGTATATGGACAGGAAAGGAGCAGAGGGTTATGGGCTGAGTGTGGGTCAGTGGGACTAGGTGAGAGTAAGCGTTCGGCACGGACTAGAAGGGCCGAGATGGCCTGTTTCCGTGCTATAATTGTTATATGGTTATATGATATAAAGTTGTGTACAAATGAGGGACTCCACTGGTGCTAACACAAAAGGGATGAGGTCAGTAGTTCTGTCCCCTTGGGACATTATGGAACTGACTGGCAAAGCTGCCATCTGATTACTTTATGGTGCTTGCTGCAAGTGGACCCCAATTTCCGGGGTGGTTAGGAGCTGTCAGCATGTTCTAGAGCCAGTTTGAGATTAACTACCAATTAATAAGAATTAATTTCCTTTCTCTACTTGCATTTGTTATATAGAGCATGTCTTAATGCAAATGTGCTTTTATCAGCGAACACACAAGTTTATGAATAATGCCTAGTTATTAAGAATTTAAGTGCATTAAAATGAGCAACGATAAAGTGATCAAGTGGCCTGCGGTACAAAAAATAATGCTAAGGTCAGCACTTGTTTTCGTTGAATTAGATGTTTAATTATAGTGTGTACCTTCTTTCTTACAAGGCTCTAAAGTATCCTGTGAGTCATCTCAATTTCAGTGCAGAAATGGCCGTTGCATCCCCACAGTGTGGAAATGTGATGGTGATGAAGATTGTAGTGATGGAAGTGACGAAAGTTCCTGTGGTAAGTCTGTAAACGAGTGGTTCACTTTTTGTGCTGGGCATTGTACTGAGACTCTCAGTTTGAAGCTATTGATATTCTAATGTTTGTTTCCAATTACCGGTAATACTGTGAGATATTTCTATAGAAACTGATCCTTTTAATACAAAACTTTAATACTGAAGTTCATATTTATTGTCACTCAACCTTATGCATGTATGACAACTAAATGAAACAATGTTCCTGTAGGACCAAGGTGCAAAACATGGTATATATAGTCACATGCAACTCTTGTAGTTACAATCCAAGACATGCGTCACAAAATAATATTAGCAAAAGTCCGAGATGCGTGGCCTGAAGATTGACGGTTTGACATGAAATGCAAGGAGCACGTTGATATAAGGCAGTATAATGTTACTGGCACTAAGGCATAGCAGCAGAATTAGACTGTTCAGCCCATCGCGTCTGCTCTGCTATTCCATCAAGACTCATTATTATTCCTAATGAAGAACCTATTAACCTCCAGTTTAACAATGACTTGGCCTCCACAGCAGTCCGACAAAGAATTCTACAGATTAACCATTCTCTGGCTAAAGAAATTCCTCCTTGTTTTTGTTCTAATGGACGTCCCTCTATTCTGAGGCTGTCTTCTGGTCTGAGACTCCCGCATATAGAAAACATGCTCTCTGCGCCCACTCTATCTAGCCCTTTCAATATTCAGTAAGGTTTAATTAGGTCCCCCTTGTTCTTCTAAACTCCAGCAAGTACAGGCCCAGAGCCATGAAACAGTCCTCATATGTTAACCCTTTCATTGCAGAATCATTCTCCTGAACTACCTCTGGACCCTCTCCAATGCCAGCAGATCCTTCTTTGGATAAAGGGCCCAACACTGCTCACAGTGCTCCAAGTGCGGTCAGACCAATGCCTTAAAGCCTCAGCATTTCATCCTTGCTCTTGGATTCTAGTCCTCTTGGAATGAATGTCAAGATTGCATTTGCCTTCCTCACCACCGACTGAAGCTGCAAGTTAACCTTTAGGGAATCTTGTTCCAAGGACTCCATTGCTCCTCTGGATTTTACTTTCTCCCTGTTTAGAAATGGTCTACAACTTTGTGCTTTCTACTAAAGTGTATGACCATACACTTCTCGACACTATTCTTTCTGCCACGTCTTTGCCCGTTTTCCCAATCCAAGTCCAAATTTAAGATGTTGAGCTTCAGCAGCACAGACTTGCTGACAGCAAGCACAACTATTAAATACTTCATTAATCACCCTTTTTCTTGAAAACGATCACTGCAATCAATAGCCTGTGTCTTCCCTTTTGGAGATGAGCTTTTGAACCACCTGTGCAACCTGGCACTTCTGCAGCGTGAACTGAAGTCTCAAAGTCGCAGGATGGTTGTAGTGTGGCGTATATGGGCCAAACCACGGTGGCAGAGCCTGGGCCTGAGAACGGGGAATGAGCCAATGTTTGGCTGCAGGAGGGAACTTGGAGGTGACTCAAAGCGGTAGAGCTGGCGTGAGGCGGTGTTGAGGAGGTGGGGTTAGGCTTGAGTGAGGAATAAGCTGAAGTTTGACTGTTTTAAGCACAAGGCTGAATTGGGAAGATTGGGTATGACCCAAACTGAGGCAGCAGGTTCCAGGCCTGAGAGCAAGGCCCAGGTCTGAGAGTAAGGATCAACCTGCTGTTCAGCTGATTTAAACACCGGGCCAGATTGAAAAGGTCAGTGTTGAGGCTGAAGGCGAGGGACGGGCCGGGGTAGGGCTCGCTGCTCCATGAGGTTTACTTGTCCCTGTGCTCAACTGAGGCCAATTTGAATTTTAAGCCCTTCTGCACACTCCCTGCTTCCTCAAAACTACCTGCCCCTCCACTATTTTGGTATTATTAGCAAACTTCGTCAAAAAGCAATTAATTCTGTCATCCAAATCAGTGACATAATATGAAAACAAACTGTCCCAACAATGACTCCTGCAGAACACCAGTAGTCACTGGCATTCAACCAGAATAGGGTCCCCTTTATTCTGAAATTGTCTCCTGCCAGTCAGCCAACCTTCAATCATGGTGGTATTTTTCCCATAATATTACGGGCTCTTGTCTTATTAAGCAGCCTCATGTGCGACACCTTGTCAAAGGCCTTCTGAAAATCCACAGACTTCCCTTTGTCTTTTCTGCCTGTTATTTTCTCAAAGAATTCACGTTGATTTGCTGGGCAAGATTTCACCTTGGCTTTCCTCTGCCTGTCTCCTTTCTTGAGAAGTGGAGAGACAGCTGCAATTTTCCAGTCTTCTGGAACAATTCTAGAATTTAGTGGTTCTTGAAAGATCATTAATGCCTCCACAATCTCTTCAGCTACCTCTTTTAGAACCCTGGGGCGTAGTCCACTTGTTCCAGGTGACTTACCAACGTTCAGCTTCCAAGCACCTTCACTTCAGTGATAGCAATTACACGTGTCTCTGCTCCCTGACTCTCTGGAAATTTCTGGCATACTGCCGTAAAATACTTAAGTTTATCCAGCATTTCATTGTTTCCCATTACTACTCCCTCAGTGTAATTTTCCAGCAGGATGATATCCACTTTCACCTCTTTTAATCTTTTATTTTTATTTCTATCTATCTGGGCGGGGGAGCTTGCCTTCACATTTCATCTTTTCTTTTTTTTTCTAGTTGCCTCTTTTTAGTTTTTTTTTTAAAAAGCATTCCATTCCTCTACCTTCCCACTAATTTTTGTTTTCTTATTTGCTCTCTGTCATCTCCTTTTAGAATACCTCTGAGATGTATCTACCCTGTGCCTTCAGAGTTGCTCCCAGAAACTCCAGCCATTGTTCTGCTCTCTTCCCTGCTAGTGTCCCCTCAAACCAGCTTTGACCAGCTCTTCTCAGTCGCCTGTGTAGTCCCTTTGCTCTACTACAATACTGATACATCTAACTTTAGCTTCTCCCTCTCAAATCACAGGGTAAGTTCTGTCATGATCACTGCTTCCTAGTGGTTCCTTGCCTTAAGCTCTCTAATAAAATCTGCTTCATTACACAACACCCAATCCAGAATTGCCTTTTCCGTGGCTCATTTATCTTTTTTTTAGCCTCTCACTCCACCTACCTTCCTGTCCTTGTGATTATAAGGTGTATCCTTTTGATGTTAACTTCCCAACTATAATCTTCTTTCAGCCATTACTTAGTGATGCCCACAATGTAATACCTGCCAATCTCTGACTGCTTTACAAGATCATCTACCTTATTCTGTGTACTATGTGCATTCAAATATATGCTGTATTCATCATCCTTTTCAATTTTACCCCATGTTATACTTCAACTCCTCCCACTGATGGCAATTTTGCCTTATCTGCCTGTTCTTCCTCAATCTCACTGCACACTGCATCTACCTGTAGAGCAGTTGCTCCATCCTCAGCCTTGTCACTCCAGTTCCCATCCCCTGTCAAATTAGTTTACACCCTCCCCAACAGCTCTAGCAAACCTGCCCATAGGAATATTAGTGCCCCTTGAGTTCAGGTGTAACCTGTCCTTTCTGTGCAAGCCATACTTTCCCCAGAAGAGATCCCAATGATCCAGAAATCTGAAACCCTGTCCCCTGCACCAATTCCTCAGCCAAATCATCCTAATCATGCCCTCACTGGCATGTAGCACAGCAGCAATCCAGAGATTACTACCCTCGAGGTCTTGTTTTCACCATTTCTACCTAACTATATTTTCTCTTCAGGACCTCATCCCTTTTCCTTCCGATGTCTTGGGTACCAATACATACTACAACTTCCAGCGGCTCACCCTTACCCTTTAGAATGCGTTGGACCCAATCTGAGACATCCTTGACCCTGGCATCTAGGTGTCTCTTTCACATTCACAGAATCTCCTGCCTCTCCTCTAACTATAGAATCCCTTATCACTACAGCATGTCTTCCCCACCCCCTTCCCTTGTGAGCCACAGAGTCAGACCCAGTACCGGAGGCCCGATTATTGCAGCTTCCCTGGTAGGTTGACCCCGCCACCCCCCCCCCCCCCCCCATAAAGTAATCCAAAGCAGTATACAGGTTTCCCCCTCTATCCGAGGGTAGAGTGTACCTATGAAACAGTTCGTAAGCCGGAATGTCGTAAAGTGAAGAAAAAATTACCATTTATTTATATGGGAAAAATTTGTGAGCGTTCACAGACCCAAAAAATAACCTACCAAATCATGCCAAATAACACATAAAACCTAAAATAACAGTAACATATAGTAAAAGCAGGAATGATATGATTAATATACAGCCTATGTAAAGTAGGAATACTTTTCTGCAATCATTGCAGCACTGTCCACCTTAAAGAAAATCTCACGCAAGCGCTGTCGGCAGAAACACTCGGCGCAAGAGCTGTCGGCAGAAGCACTCAATCCAGTAACCGTTAAGCTATGAAGCTGCCAAATCAAACCAAATAACACACAAAAACACACAGCCTATATAAAGTAGAAATAATGTACGTCCATTGTAGTTTCACTTACTGAAATCGGGAAGATAGCGAGCACACTGGTGTGTTAGGCTGAGTCGTCAGAGGTTGGGGTGGTGGGAGGTAGAGGAGTCTGGGGTGTCATCTCACCGTTGTCTGTTTCCATCAGGGCAGGCAATTCACCTTCTTCTGTGTTGCCTGCCTCGATGTTGAAGGTTGAGGTTCGTCATCTGCTGTGGCTGATGTGGAAGGCTTGAAAAACGACAGTGTGCTTGACTGCTTAGCCTCGCACATTTTTGTATCATACAGTTCTTTGTAAGCACTCAAAACATCCTGCAAATATGCCCTAAACATACGCACCCTTTCAAAATTAAAGTCGTACTTTTCTGCAATCATTGCAGCATTGTCAATTGTAGCGAAAATGTCACGCAATTGCTTCACGTTCAGTTCCTGAATGACTTCACTTTCAGGCCATTCGCTACTGCGTTCGGTTTCGATTGTTATCCTTTCCTCCTGCAATCGCATCAGCTCATCATCTGTCAGTTCTTGGTCATGGAATGCCAAAAACTCTTCAACATCATCTTCGTTAACTTCCACAAACCCTTAGCCAAATTCTCTATGTACTTACTTAGTTCACCACGATCGAAATGCTTAATTATGTCTAGTTTTATGCTAAGTGTAGCATGCTTACACGCTCTTTTAGGCCTTCCGATGTCTTAGAACGCATCTTGCTAATGGATGCACAAAATAAATCGAGATAAAGCACAGATGCTCACAGACACGTGTTTAAGCAATGCCGGCTAGAATGCAGTTCCGGGGGAGGAGCTTGGCTGCTCAGCGCGCGCGCTGCCTTTTTTCATAACAGTGAAGAAAACTTCTGTTAGCAAAAACAGGTAACTAATGTAGGCCTTTCGTAACAGAGAGGTGTCGTAAAGCGAACGTTCAGTAAAACGGGGGACACCTGTACTTATCCAAAGCAGTGTACTTATTATTGCGGGTAATGGCCACAGGTACACTCTGCACTGGCTGTCTATTCCCTTTCACTCTCCTAACAGTCACCCAGCTACCTGCCTCCTGCAACTTGTGGGGTGACGACCTCCCTGTAGCTCCTATCTATCACCTCATTCTCCTGTGTGAGCCAAAGGTCATCCTTGGCACAATCTTGAGCTGCAGCCTGATGCACTTCATGTATGTGTAGTATCAGGGAGACTGGCAGTCTCCCAGAGTCACCATGTCTCACGCAAAGAACATACCATTAACCCTAGATCTACTCTTAATGCATTAATTATATACTATTAGACAAAGGGAGAAAAGAAATACTAGAAACTTGGAGCCTCTGCCTGTTCTTGCTGTAGCCCCCACTCTAACACTGGCCCACTCCCACAATAGCTGCTCCACTTTTGCTTTGTTTCTTTTTATTGGCTTCTGCTAAATTACTAATAAGCAAGTGTCTCCAACTCTATCTGTGATCTCCTGCTCTGTTATAATAAAATAAACAGTAGTATAAATGTGTAAAACAGCGGCAATAAATGATGAAAAGTGACCAGTACAGGATGAGTATCTGAAATGGTGATTTACAAATCTAGCCCCTGCAGCTAGGAGTTGGTAACTTGCAGAAAGAACTGAAGGTGGGTTAAGATTAAAGGTGATTGTTGCAGTGGAAAGTCTGAATCTGAGAAGTTGTAAATAATTACTGTGACAAAGGAAGTGTGGTAAATTAATGAAATTATCATGGTTTCCACGAAACAAAACCCTTAAAGGAGTAGGTAGTCACTATATCAAACAGATGACCGGGTCATCAACATGACAACTCCTGTTTTCTATAAGTCACTCCTGATTTCTCCATGCAGTAAGGGTTATAATCTAATGCTGATTGGGGTAGTTTCTTTAAATGCCTAATTTTAATTGCTGATCTTGAATATCTTGATTGGTTTTACAAATCACCCACTGGTTTATTTAAGAACTTGCATATTTAACCTCTTGAATTTCATCTGAGGGTTACTTACAGAATCAGTAGTTTGCCTGCAGCTTTGTAATTTACTTAACACTGATTTGAGTACTAATTCAAATAAATCTTTCCTAAAATTATCTGAAGTCAATGCACATGTTTCTTGTTGAATATGAAATGTTTTGTATTATTTGCAGTTCCCTTCAGGGTGCTACTGGTAGACAGTGAGCAGTATTGCATTGATAACTGATGCAAATGGATTGCAGTGAACAACAATCCCCCCCCCCCGCCCCCACTGAAATCTAAGGCTATGTCCACACTAGACCGGATAATTTTCAGAACGCCAGTTTCATGTAAAAACGATAGGCGTCCACACTATGCGTTTTAAAAAAAATCTCTGTCCACGTTAAAAACGGAGATTTCAGCGAATCTCCTCCTACTGCGCAAGCACAGGACACATCTCCCGAAAACAAGTGACACGTTTGGTGTCAAATCTCGCTGTGAAAGTGCACGTTTGTGCAGTTACAGACTAGAAAATCTTAAACGACAGATAGCTGTTGGCTCTCGTGCAGGAGGACTTAAAACTTAAAACTAATACTGGAGTGTATGGAGGCAACCGACGGAGTTCACGGACAGTATGACCTGGCTGACGACGAACATTGAGAAACTGACTAACTCTGTTGCATTAATAAAGTACCTTGTTAAATGTGTAAAACATGTCTGCATTAGTATTATCTTGTATTTCCATACAATGTTACATTAGGCTGTTATACATCTGTTGTCAGAGAAGTACTTGCATAAATAGGCAAACTACCTTCATACAAGCAAGGACAGAAAACAGGGCAAAGTGAGTATACTTATTTATTCAGTAAGTTATGGGTCAAAGTATTTGGTGAGTACATTTCTAACTCTTCTGGCTACAAGTCTCATTACCTCTGTTCTGAAATTGTTAGGTTGCATTCAGGAAAACAATGAAATGGTGCACTGCCGTCACCATCTGTTCTGGCACAACGTGACAGCATTTTTAGATTTCTCCGGTTACCCCGTCCACACTGCTCCAGCCAAGCGGCGTTTTCAAAATTACACACCCTGGAGAGCGTTTCTGAAAAGCTCTGGTTTCAGGGGACAAAAACGCCGTTTTAGTGTGGACGGAGGGTAAAAACTAAGAGAAAAAGCTTCGGTTACAGATTTATCCTGTGTAGTGTGGAATTAAAAGCAGCAACAGACTAAATACTTTTAATTACACCTTTTAAAAATCTACCCCGAGGTGTGAAAAACTAGATTTTTAGCAAACTTCCATAGAGTTCCTTGTGTACAAACAGGTGACTTTGACAGAATCCAGTTGCTTAAAGAACACTTATACGTTTAACCATCCTAGGGTTTTGTACTAATCTGGATTCTATTTTCTTAGCTAAAAAAACATGTGGTAGTTCTGACTTCGCATGCCGTGATGGACATTGTGTGCCTGGAAGGTGGCAATGTGATGGGGATGCTGACTGTGAGGATGGATCAGACGAAAGTCCAGAAGTGTGTCGTGAGTATTGAGCTGAATCTACTAGATCTGGGGATGTAGTCATAGTCAACTCTGGATTAAGGCTCCAATTTCTGGTCTGGAATTTCAACTACTTGGGTTAGTGTTTCTGCTCTAAGTTGGTTCATGAAACTCAGTTCTAATACATTTGGGGATTCTTAATTGGAACAGGATACTTTATTGCCAAAAAATTAAATGTTGGCAATGCTTGTACACTTCTATCATTATGGGTGTTTAAAATTGGATTAGTTGCTAATGTGACCTTCTGCAGCATGTTTTGTGTGGGCCATTATACTGCAAATCAGGCTGCTGTGCAGATGTCATTATCTGTTTCCACCATAGCACAGAAGACTGTCTTGTACTGCAGTCCTGAAACCTGAAGGTAAGGGAGGGAGAGAAGAGCCACACCTCCAGCCAGGGTTCATTCTGACCTTTCCATGGAGTTTTACACCCTTGTGATTGCACAGATTAACTGGTGTGTAAATAAATGTAACGTTCTGGGTAGGGCGATGGAAATGGGTGGAGAATAAAATTGGCTGGAATAGCTTTGGTGTTTTAAAAACAACTGACTAAAAGGCCTGTTTCCAAGCTGTCACTGACTGTAAAGGGTTCTAAAAGATATTATACCAGAAATATCAGGTTTTTCTCTGCAGGTACTGCCTGACCAATGGAGTGTTTTGCAAATCTTTTTAATTGAGGACTTAGTTAATGGTTGTTTGTTTATTTTGCCTGCCCTTTTAAAATTTATTTCCTAATGATAGCTTTTTGTTTTAATACTCTATAGACATGAGAACTTGCCATGTCAATGAAATCAGCTGCAACCCTGGATCTACTCAGTGTATCCCTGTGTCCTGGAGATGTGATGGTGAACAAGATTGTAATAATGGTGGAGACGAAGAGAATTGTGGTAGGTTGCAATGCCGATACAAGAGCTGGGCATCTCTTTGTCTCTTTGGGTTGGCTTTGAAGTATTGACTGTCAGGCCATTCTGTTAGAATGCCCGTTCATGAGATGTTACAGCAGGTAGAGCTGTTGCCCTTCTGCCCCAAGGAACTGGGTTTGATTTTGATTATACTAAGGGCCATGCACACTTCACGCTGGTCATGTGAGATTCCTGCCATAATATTGTAGATTAGTTGGCTACTGGAACCTTCCCTAGTAGGTTCATGGCAAAGGCGATCAGGAGTTGATTGTATGTGAGAGTAAGTTCCTAGAAAATGTGAAAATGGATGTAATGGAGTTGCTCCCTGGGGAGACAGCACGGTCTGAGTGCTCTCCATTCAGTTGGTACTGACTTTGATACGACACATCGATGTTGAGCAAAGTGGTGACAAAACGTAAGGTGAGTGTAAATGCTAGCTGACTTCTACAATGTTAACGTTTCCTTTTGTTTATAAAAGCTTCAGCCTGCTTCAAGCAGAAGCTGGTAGATATTGATACAGCGATAACTGTGGTCAATTCCTGCATCAGGGTTGGTCTTAAAAGTCATAGAGCACCACAGAACAGAAACAGGCCCATCTGGTCCATGCCAAACTATTATTGTGCCTAAATCCCTTCAATCTGATCCTGAACTTGAACCATCGCCCATCTATTTTATTTATCCAAGTTTCCTGAATGCTGAAATCAAACCCACATTCATTTCTGCTGAGAGCTGATTCAACACTGTCACCTCCCTCTGGGTGAAGTTCCCCTTAAATATTTCACTTTTCACCCTTAACTAATGACCTCTAGTTCCAGAATCAGTGGAAAAACCCTGTCTACGTTTACCTTATCTATACTCAGATTTTGTATACAGTCGGCCCTCCTTATCTGTGGGTTCCACGTGCGCTGATTCAACCAACCGTGGATCGGGAAAACACAGAAGTTGAACATTGTTCTCCTTGTATCTCATTTGTTTGCTACTTGTGTTAGTGAGAGGAAGGAGTTTAAAGCTAGTAAGGGATGGCTGGCTAGCTATGTAAAGCACTACAGCCTCAAGAACTTAAAGATAACGGGAGAATCGGCATCGGCGTTCCCGGAAGAGCTACGATGGTTGCATCTGTACTGATCATGTACAGACTTTTTTTCTTGCTATTATTCCCTAAACAATACAGTATAACAACTATTTACATAGCATTTACATTAGGTATTATGTAATCAAGAGATAATTTAAAGCATACGGAAGGATGTGCGTAGGTTATTTACAAGTACTATGCCATTTTATATAAGGGACTTGAGCATCTATGTTTTTTGGTATCCATGGGGGGTCCTGGAACCAGTCCCCCGCGGATAAGGAGGACCGACTGTACCTCCTGTCAAATCTCCCCTCGTTCTCCTATGCTCTAGGAAATAACTGGCAGCATCCTCGTAAGTTTTCCCTATATGCTTTCAATCTTATTGTTGTATTTCCTGTATGTTGGTAACCAGAGCTGCATACAATACTCCAAATTAGGCCTCGCCAATGTCTTGTACACCTTCCACTTAAATCCCAACTCCTGCACTCAATGCTATGGCAATGTGTCAAAAGCTCTCGTTTATAACCTTGTATACTGGCGGTTCCTTGGACTGTGCAATAGTGAGATCCTATTTCATTTTGATCACTTGTTCTTGAGGTTCAGTGGGGAAGTTGGGGGTGTGGTTTCTTTTCCTGGCCGAGAAATTGTGGTGCAGGGTCAGAATATCCACTTGAAATGTGATCTTGTCTGGTCTTTAAAGACGAAGCAAGGTGTTTGTTTAATTATTGAGCACTGAGTATGAGGTTTTTTTTGTTGTCCTGCCCACCATGGAACGTTACTCCCCAAGGTCAATAAGACAGGCTTTCCAAATCTAGCTTGAGTTTGGGCAACACTATTTTGTAAAGCCTTAGAAGTATTTCATGGGCGGGTGCATGATGGAAAACGAGAGGGAAGTCTTTGTTCCATACAGCAGCAAGTCTTGCTGCTCTGACACTTGATCTTTCATAGAGATTGACCTTCTTGTGATCCTAATTCCCTTGTTAAATAAGTCTCTCAGTAAACTGCTGCGAAAATTTGTCTTGTTTTAATTTATCATTTTGTCCCAATACAGCTTGCAATGCGGCCCATTTGACATTACTGCATTGCAGCCCTAATTAAGATCCACCTCCAACATGATTTTAATGTTGCATCTTCTCAGGTGCCCTTACTTGCAGTGTCCAGGAATTCACTTGCTCGAGCGGTAGATGTATCTCCCAGACTTTTGTATGTAACGGTGAAGATGATTGTGGTGATGGAAGTGATGAAAGGGGCTGTGCTCCGCCCACCTGCGGCTCCCACGAGTTTCAGTGCAACAGCTCCGAATGTATCCCCCTTCAGTGGGTGTGTGACAGTGACGTTGACTGCGCAGATCACTCCGACGAATCGACGGAGCGCTGTGGTCGTACTCTTCCTCCGCTGGTGATGTGCTCGGCTGCCGAACTCCAGTGTGATTCTGGTGAATGTATTCATCGCAGGTGGTACTGTGATGGTGATGCTGACTGCCGGGATGCAAGTGACGAAATCAACTGCCGTACGTTTAACTTTTAAGAATTGGTATTTGAATCTGAACTTTAGTAATTGTAAGTATGTTGAATTTTAGGCAACTTTATTAGTGGGTCAGATTCCAGCACTTGGATGCTTTGTAATTTAAGACTGGGTGTATCCAAATTAACTAAAGTTCACTTGAGAAAGATGTAGCAGGCATTTAGTCAGGTCTGCAGGTCTAGACTGGACCACAGTATGTGAATAGCCAAGCTACTTTTCCCATCTATGTTCAGGGGAAGGGGGGGTTATAAACTTTTATAGAGGATGCTGAGCACTTCATCAGTATAGCAATTAACTTGCAAGCAATTTAAAGATGTGGGTTTCAGACATTTGCGGAATCTTCGACGGTCAAACCTTCACCAAGTGTCAACGAGTGACTTCTCATGGATTCTGCTATCAAAGGCAAACTGCTGTTGCTTCAAAGGCAGCTACATGGGGGATGTCTAACTGGCCACATTTTGTAGTCTATGAATGTTTAAGCAACTTCTATTTGGTGTTCCGATTAAACCAGATAACTTGCTATAAGCCCTACACTTGACCTCTTGCCTCCAATTTGCATTTTGTTTTTTTTTTCCAGCACCCCTGACTTGTAGACCAGACAACTTCAGATGTGGTGATGGCAGCTGCATCCATGGTAGCAGACAATGTAATGGGTTTAGAGACTGTCCTGATGGCACTGATGAAATTAACTGTAGGAATGGTAAGTGTAGTAAATTTGACCACAAAATTCAAGAGTAGCTTAAGACCATAGGATATAGAAACAAAATTAGACCATTCAGTCCATCAAGCCTGTTGTGCCATTTGATCATTGATTTATTTTCCCTCCCAATCCCATTCTCCTGTCCTTGCCTCAGTATTTTTTTGGTTATGATAGACTTCTTGAAACTGAACACAAATAATTTCAGACTACTTGTACCACATAGGAATTTGGAGAAACAAGAAACTAATTTTTATAGAATGTAATGTGTTTTAGTTGCATCATGGTGCTGACACTTCGCAATAGTTCAAATAAGCTAAAACTATTTTGCTGATTTTTTTTTTTTTTTTTTTTTTTTAAAGATTTGTGCTGTGTCCAAGGCTTCTGTCTTAAGTATCCAATGATAATTGGCCAGCATTGATGGATTCCAGTTGCCCTGATACGGTTTCTCCAAGACCACAATGTCTTGGTGAAACCTTTCACCCTGTTTGTCGCTGATAGCACCATGATTTGCAGGGAATGCAGAAATTGAATCTTTAGTGACATTTTGCACTTCATGGTTTTATATGAAGCATGTTGTCAACCAGCTGCATGTAGTTTGGTGCTCTGTAGTTGCCAAGAAAATTTTCAGCATATTCCTCCAATGCCTTCCATGTGATTTTTCTCTGGTCCCACTAGAAGTTCTGAGAATCATCTGAGAATGACCTGTTTAATTTGTTGAGAAACAAAAATGTATTCCTTAGTCTTGGCATCAGTTATTCTGGGAAACATCTGTCTCAAATATCGAAATTCTTCACCATTTTGTTCATCGCTTTTACAGAATTTTTCATAAGCCCCATTTTTTTTACATGAAGGGGAGGCAAAAAGTATCTTTGGGTCTACAGTTGGCTTGTGTGCAATACTTTCCAGCCCTGGAACCAACTGTCAATCATTTTTAATGTAATGAGATTCTTTAGCAGGGCTATCCCATTTACAAATGAAGCAACAGCACTTATTGTATCTGAGCTGCATCCCTAGTAACAATGCTCCTACTTTCAGATGTTCCAGTTGTAGTTGGTGAGGCCAAATTTGGAGTATTGTGTACAGTTCTGGTCACCGAATTATAGGAAAGATGTCAACAAAATAGATTACAGAGGAGATGTACTAGAATGTTACCTGGGTTTCAGCACCTAAGTCACAGAGAAAGGTTGAACAAGTTAGGTCTTTATTCTTTGGAGCATAGAAGGTTGAGGGGGGACTTGATAGAGGTATTTAAAATTATGAGGGGGATAGATAGAGTTGATGTGGATAGGCTGTTTCCATTGAGAGTAGGGGAGATTCAAACAAGAGGACATGAGTTGAGAGTTAAGGGGCAAAAGTTTAGGGGTAACACGAGGGGGAACTTTACTCAGAGAGTGGTAGCTGTGTGGAACGAGCTTCCAGTAGAAGTGGTAGAGACAAGTTCGATATTGTCATTTATTTTTTTAAAAATTGGATAGGTATATGGACAGGAAAGGAATAGAGGGTTATGGGCTGAGTGCAGGTCAGTGGGACTAGGTGAGAGTAAGTGTTCAGCACGGACTAGAAGGGCCGAGATGGCCTGTTTCTGTGCTGTAATTGTTATATGGTTATAGTTGCTGTACTGTGTATGTTTCAACAAGACTTCCAAATTTCAGTAGTTTTCTTTCACAGACCAGCTTTCAGGCTTAACACTGGAGAATCAATAAAAAGACACCATTGTCGTGGGTTATGCTGGCAACCCAAAACATGACCAGGCAAACCCAGACAAAATGGGAAACTTCTCAGCTTGCATTTTGGGCAACATTTTAATAGACTTGAATTAAGAATTGAAGTAACATATGTAGGCGATTCCAAAAAAAAATTATATTATAGGAATTTTCATGATCAGCAGCCCAAAATCCATAAGTTACACCCAAAAGTATTTTGGAAGCAAAGTCTTCATTTTCTAGTACTATACCTTGTCATCAAGGACTTGTCAACCTCTGCTTTAAATATGCCCAATGTCTTGGCCTCCACAACCATGTGTAGCAATGAGTTCCACAGATTCACCACCCTCTTGCTAAAGAAAGTCCAATGTTCATCCTTCATTTCCACGGCTGTGTCCTCTGGTCCTAGACTCTCTCACGATTGGAAACCATTCTCTCCATGTCCACTGTAGGCATCTCAATGTTCTGTAATTCAGTATATTTCAATGAGATTCTCTTCTTTTCTCCCCCCCCCCCCCAATCCATTCTTCTAAACTCCAGTAAGTACAGGCCTAGAGCTATCAAACACAGTACCCCTTTTAATTCTGGAATCATTCTTGTACACATGCTTCAGTCCCTCACCACTGCCAGTGCATCCTTGGATATGAGGCCCAAAATTGCTCTCAGTACTCCAAATGTGGTCTGACCAATGCCTTGAAGTCTAGGCATTACATCCTTTAATTTATTTTCTAGTCCCCTTGAAATGAATGTTAACGTTGCAATTGCTTTCCTTATTATAAACTCAACTTGCAAGCTAACCTTGGGAAATTCTCCATGAGGACTCCTAAGACCTGTAACACCTCGGCTTTCTGAATTCACTCCCTGTTTAAAAACTGGTCGATGTCTTTATTCCATTGACTATAGTGCACAACGGTATACTTCCTTACGCTGTGTTCCGCCTGCCTCTTTGCTCCTTCTCCTAAGCTGTCCAAGTCCTTCTACTGACTCCCTGCTTTCTAAACCCTACCTGCCCCTCCAATTATCTTTGTACCATCTGCACACTTGGCCACAAAGCCATCAATTCTGTCTTCCAGATCATTGACATAACATGAAAGATAGTAGAACCAACACCAACTCCTGCAGAACACCACTACTCACTGGCAGCCAACCAGAAAAAGGCCCCCTTTATTCCCACTCTTTGTTAGTCAGCCAATCTGCTGTCCATGCTAAAACCTTTCCTGTAATAACAGACTCATCTTGTTCAGCAGCCTCATTGCAACACCTTGTCAAAGGCTTTTTGAAAATGTAAGTAAACAGTGTCCACTGACTCTCCTCTGCTCTGCCTTGTGTCCACCATTGCAGTTTCAGATTGTTCTGGGCCAACTAACTTCAAGTGCCGCAGTGGAGAATGCATTGACATGACTCAAGTGTGTAATCAGCAGCAGAATTGCATGGACTGGAGTGATGAGCCTCTCAAAGAATGTGGTAAGTTGTTTTCCAGAGTTGTAATGGATGTAGCAGATTCTCAATAACTGGCAGAGCTAACTTTGCACTGTGTACCCTCATCCTTCTATTTACCTATGTAGCAGATCTTTGCCATGAACTGCATTAGGTTCCCATGTTTTTTTTTCAAACTGGGCAAAGTACAGTTTGCAGCACAGTTCCACAAGTCAACTTTTCTTACAGCAGCTGCATAGTAACAACTTCATAAACAAGTGACTGAACCCTGGGTCAGAAAGCCTTTCCAGAAGGACCATATCCAGAAAACTAGTCCACGAGCTCACATTGTTTCATTTTGACTCTTACTATTTCAATAAACGTTTTATGGGAAACATAAATACCAAAGGATTCTGCTTGCGCTTTGTAGAATTTTGTGATTACCAGATTTTTGGCAATCATGTCGTATGTCAAAATATATTGGATGTGACAGTTTCACCTCAATGATCAATGTTTTTAAGTTTGAGTCTTTTAACTTTTTTAAAAGCACTATAAATTTCCAGCAACCTGAGCTGATTTAACCTGGTGTATGTTAATGACTTCCACGCAAACACTATCACCTCTTAAACTAACATACTTTCAATCGCATGTTGACGTTTTCTTGGGGCAGGAATGGCTGTTAAAATAGTGCATTTCATATTTTTATCTAGGTTTGAATGAATGCTTGGTGAACAATGGTGGTTGCTCCCATATCTGCAGAGATCTTGTCATTGGCTATGAATGTGATTGCCCTGCTGGCTTTATGTTGGTTGACCAAAAGACATGTGGCGGTAAGTGACTACTGTTTTAGTAATAAGATTCCTGCACTTTATATAAAAAAAAAGTTATTGACTCTTGTACTCCTGCTTGACCCCCTACAGATGTTGATGAATGCCAGAACCCTGGGATTTGTAGTCAAATTTGCATTAATTTGAAAGGAGGCTATAAATGTGAATGTTATAATGGGTATCAAATGGATCCAGCCAATGGTGTTTGCAAGGCAATAGGTAAGCATGGTACTTATTTGAGGCCGATTTCATCTAAATAATGTGATCTTCATTGGAGATGGTCTAAGGTCTTAACCCAGACTTCTCACTGTTTTAATGAAGTGCTGGACAGCCTGTTTCTAGATGACCAAAGTTTAAACTGACTTTTACACTGAAAGTGTTAATAAACTGATCAGCATTATATGCATATGGCTGTGTTTTGGCAAAATTCAATAGCATGAAGCTATCACCAATACATTAGTCTGATTTACATCTTCAAAAAAAAGAGTAATGATGAAAACTACCCTTGCAGGATGTAATTGAAATTACTTTAGCAATTCTATTGCAAACATGCATTCAATGACTTCTTTACCTGTTTTTCCTTTGTTTCTATTCCCTTTGGATGTTAAAGTGCAACTTTTGGCATGTTACTGATTGCAAACTACGTCAAACCTAGGTAAAGAGCCTCATCTAATGTTCACTAATCGCCGTGATATCAGGCGAATAGGATTGGAGCACAAAGAGTATACCCAAGCTGTTGAACAGCTGAGAAATGCAATCGCTTTGGATGCTGATATGGCGGAGCAGAGAATCTTCTGGGCTGACTTGGGCCGGCGGGCCATCTTCAGGCAAGTTGCAATGCATTAAACCAATGGTCAACTTGACATAATCGCTACACTCTTATCAACATGGCCACTAAATACTGAAGCAGTGGGTCATATGCTCTTTTCAAATATCTCCAGAGCTGATGGCTTTTTTAAAATTAGTAGAGCAATTTCTAAAATGAAGATTTCATCTACTCTGTGGGTGGCCATCTTATTGTGACGTAAGAGATGAGAGCATAAATGAGTTGAATGGATATGGGAGTGAGATGCACTAAAGGTGACTGAATACTATACAGTAGAGTGTGGTGCTATTACAGCTTCGGGCATCAGAGTTTGGAGTTCAATCCCAACGTCTTTCGTAAGGAGTGCCTGTATGTCCTCTGCGTGGGTTTCCCCCGGGTGCTCCGGTTTTCCTCAGTAAAAAGATGTACCAGATAGATTACCGTAGATTCCGGACTACAGAGCGCACCTGATTAAAAGCCGCTGGCTCTAATTTTAGAAATAAAATCAATTTTTTACTTGTAAAGGCCGCACCGGATTTTCGGCCGCAGGTGTCCCATGTTGTAATATGAGATATTTACACAGAAAGATATTACACGTGAGGATTTTTTAACTTTTAATTAAATCCATATGGTAACAAAAACAAATACATATTGCAAATGCTTTTTTTCAAACCGTGCCCGTAACGCGGCTACTTTTAAATATACGTTGCGTATACTTCTTTACTGAACAACATTCCAATATCTCCTAACGACTGGTAAAAAATATATATACTGCAGCCTACCAGGAAAAGTTATTGATCGCCTTTAACTTAAAAGCAGCGTTTTGGCTCTGCCGCTCTGCTCGCGTAATGCCGCTCCCCCCCGCCGTCCTGTTTATCGCAAACCGGCGTTTTCCCACAAGACGCGGCGAAACCGGGTGTGACGTCATAGCATCCCGCGATGTAGTACAGAAAACAAATATAGTTAAAACTCTTCTAACTTTAACTAGAAAATGAATTACTAAGCGAAAATATTATAAACTAAATAACTGCCATAAGGCAGCACAATGCTTCGAGTGTTTTCCATGTTGATGAGGGTGAGTACAAATGACTGATTTACAATAATTTAATTGTGAAAGTGCGCTTGATTTATCGTACAATTTCATTGGACCTCTGTGAACTACTCATCAATTTTATTGGTCTACTGTTACGAGGCAAAATGTTTACGAGGCGGCATGAAAAAAAATAATGCATTAGCCGCTCCGTATTAAAGGCCGCAAAGTTCAAAGCTGTTCAAAATGTGGGAAAAAAGTAGCGGCTTAAAATCCGGAATCTACGGTAATTGATCATTGTAAATTGCCCCATGATTGGGTTAGGATTAAATCTGGGTTGTTGGGCATTGCTGGTCAGTGTAACTGAAGGCCTCTTCCGCACTGTATCTTTAAACAAAATATAATAAAACATCAGATGAAAGCAACCTGTATAAAATTTTGGGCGGTTTGGGTTATACATTGTACTTCAATGAGAACCTTTAGCAGCAGGTTTTGTAATCCTCAATGAATCTCTTAAATAACAGAACCAGAGCAAGTTTTAATAGCATAGGAGTCTTATGGGGTTCTATAGCATTAAAATGTGAAAGGATCTAGGTAATGATGATCTATGGTAGAGACTTGTGGTTTAACATGTGCCTGGTCTGATGGACAGGTGCCAATCTCCCAACTAGTGAATCTGAGTAATAAACTGCATGACCATTGATCAATATTCAAGGATGAAGATAACTCCAGACTAGCTAATGGTTGATTCTTGATGTCCTCTATCAGCTTGTTTGATCAACTGAGGACAGCAGCAATTGCTCTCTAGGGCAGTGCTGCCTCTGAGTGAAACTGGGCCAAACGTTCTCCCAGTTTAAGAGCAGCCGACTTGATGAACAGACTAAACAAGTTTTAGCTTGATGCTTTGTGCTCGGCTGAATTACCCCAATTTGTCTTTCAGCTCTTTGGTGGACCAACAGACGTCATCTGGCCATTCCAGAATTGTCAGTGATGTGCAAATTCCTGTGGGAATTGCTGTGGACTGGATTTACAAGAACATCTACTGGACTGATCTGGGTTTCAAAACATTGTCTGTGGCGAACTTTGATGGGACCAAAAAGATAACCCTCTTTAACACAGATCTAAGGGAGCCAGCTTCGATAGCTGTCGATCCTCTCTCTGGGTATTTAATTCTATACTCTTCTGCAAAACTTGCAGTAATGAACTCTGGCTATCAACTGGGTTGAGTTAAAACCAGCACTAGTATGAACATGGCAGTTTTGCATTTGGACTAAAGCTATGGCTGCCATTAATCTAATGATTTCTAAAATTTTCTCTGCAGATTTGTCTATTGGTCAGATTGGGGTGAACCAGCAAAGATAGAGAAAGCTGGAATGAATGGCGTTGATCGCCAGCTTTTGGTTAGCAGCGATATTCAGTGGCCAAATGGAATTGCAATTGGTATGTATTGCAACTTTCCCCTTTGCTTTGGGCACTCTGGCCTAGCCTGACTTTCCTTGTCTGTTTGCAGATCTCGTGAAAAAACGCCTCTATTGGGTGGATTCAAAGATTCACATGTTATCCAGTGTGGACCTGAGTGGACAGGACAGAAGGAGAGTGCTCTTGTCAGCAGAATTCCTTGCTCATCCATTTGCTGTTGCTGTGTTTGAAGTAAGACTTCCTAGTGTTTTTAAAGGGCAAATTTAATCTTGGAAATGTGTGCCAAAACAAACAAAGTGTGTTGAATGAGTCCTCCTTTAAAGATGGAGGCAGCATTGTAAATTGTGCCCGTCAGTGCTGCTTGAATTCCTTTTATGTAATTGGCAATTTGCATAGCTCAGGAGGTTGGTCATATCAGGGTGTGTAACTCGACAATTTCCAGGGATTGTTTGGCTGCAACAGCTGAATCAATGGCATTCCTTTCAGGATCGTGTGTTCTGGACTGATGGAGAGAACGATGCTATCTATGCGGCCAACAAGTTTACAGGAATAGATGTAGTCCTGTTGGCCTCAAACCTGAATGAACCTCAAGATATCATAGTCTATCATGAACTTGTACAGCCTTCAGGTATGAATTTAGTGTAGTTCCTTTACCTGTGCACAACACTTCTGTAACAAATTCTAGGCAATGTAATGCACTTTATCTGTGTAGCACAACTGTTATAAATTACTTGTTCAATTCTGGTCTTTAGACACCATCTACTCTACTGGTCACTTAACGACATCTAATACTGTAGAAAACTATTCCAAGCCAAAAGCTTGCACAACATGCAGGAGTTTTACCATATTAGATTCCTGATTGAACATGAGAACTTTATTGAATAGAGGGCACACAGTGAAGTATTTCACCTGAGTTTTATTTGGGGTGGTGCTGGTGTATGTTTGAAATTTGGTTTTTTTTAGACGGTTATCTCTAATGACACAACTTGATCTTCAGGAAGAAACTGGTGCAGTGGGCAACTGAAGAATGGAGGGTGTGAATACATGTGTCTGCCTGCTCCTCAAATCAATAGTCACTCAGCAAAATACACGTGCATGTGTCCAAATGGAATGGAGCTAGCTCAAAATGGCCGCCAGTGCAGGATGGGTATGTATAACTTGAGGCAAATCATTGTTTCCATTAATTTTGGTCTAGAAGGATCTGGCACTTCACTGCTTTGGCTCATGTTTGAGCAGGATTAGATGCACCAAGTCCAATACTGGGCAGTTAGATGTTCTGTGGCCTTGCATATAGCAACCCAGAGTCGGTCCTAACTTGTGTGGTGTTTACAAGTGTCGAGGACTGTAATGGGTCTCGATGTTGGTTTGTTTGCGCCTCAAGGACTTGCAGGTCTGCAAATTCACCTTGGCTGAGGGCTAGGATCTTGGCAATTGATAGGTATGTCAGAATGGGTTACTAGAAAAATTGGGAATGAGACTGAGTTCACAGACTTGATGTTCTAAAATTATTTGTCAGATATGCCTGGATGGTTGGCAGGTTAGTGTTTAAAAGCCTCAAAGCCACTCCCTGATTTTATTTGAAATCTGCTTAAGTTTTGGACTGGTTCTCTTCTTAGTCCCTTAGCTCCCAGTGGGGAATAGGCCATTGATGACCTCCAGTCTCCATCGTCCAGAGTCAGTGGTATGGTTGGCGTTCATCGATGCTTCTGTAATCCATTGTAGCCACAGTATAGGTGATTAGCCTATACAGGTTCACCAGAGCTCAGTTGGCCAGCCTGATCTGTTTCCAACTCTCATCACAGAACATAGGGTTGGACTTTGAGAGGTGGACTGGTCCAGTACTAGATTACCTTCAGGGTAAATAATCCACTTTGACATCCTTAATGTTCAATTGAATTCACCTGGAACTGATCCATAACTTTGGGTTGGGAGAGGGAGGTGAAATTGGTGCCCATGATGCAGCTTTGATCGCTATTAACTTCCACATTCTAACACTGCTTTACTGAAGTGTCATATTCTTGAGTGTGTTTGAAACTGTACTTTTCTTAAAGGAACTGCAACTACTGGACATGCTCACATACTGCCTTCTGCATCTCAAGCACTTTATGCTCCCCACATAACAATGCCAACTCCCTTGCCTGGTTCTAAAGGTAATTTAACTTTCGTGGTTCACTCTAAAACAAGATTTAATTTGTCTTTTCTGTTAGTCTGCAAATTAATCCGGTTATCACTAATCACTTCAAGCAGAAGTGCAGCCAACCCAACTAGTCTATTCCAGTCTCATTTCTGAATGCTAATTTATAAATGTTGCACATACTTCTATGTTGAAGTTCCTAACTCTGGAATCTATGGATGTAACAGATCTGGTCCATATCCTTTCCACCCTGCAAGAGACTTCAAATAGTACGTAACTTCTGAAGTTGAGGCAATTACAATTGACTTGAGTCTTTTGAATTGTGCAATGCCAATCAGTTTTTGTTTGGATTTGATCCTAGAATGAGTTTTAGTTGACCTGAATTGATCTTTGCATTTTCAGATAAAAATTCAAGCATTCAACTTCAACTGAACCAGCTTGGGAAAGGATCAACAGCTGTTTGGATTATCCTTCCTATTGGTAAGTATCCTCTTTAGTGCTTGGATGGAGCATAACATGAAAACAATTATCCTCACAGTGCCCTGATGTGTTAATCACAAGTTTGCTCCTCCCTGTTAGACTTCAGCTTCTAACTCTGAGATTATTAAATAGTTTTTGCATGTCAGGATAAAGTGTTTAACTTGAGTGGTAGTATAGTTTGGTTTACAGTATTGGTCTGACTTTTAAATTGGTGATTTTGGGGACACTTCAATTGCAGTCCTTCTGGCAATCACTGGTTTGGCTGTTTTCATTGGACTACGCAACTGGCAGAACAGGAACACCAAAAGTATGAACTTTGATAATCCAGTCTACTTGAAAACCACTGAAGATGATTTGAACATTGACCTCAACAGGCAAAGTCAGTCAGTTGGCCATACCTATCCTGCAGTAAGTAACATTTTTCTCCTCTTCATAGTTATCTTCAATCAGTCTAATTTTTTTTAGAAACCCACTATTTCACATTTTGAAGTAACTTGGTCTGATCTTGTAACCTGGTTTGTGATGGAAACTTTCAACCCGTTACCCTTTTCTAGGAATTTTGTGGATTAAATGAGCACAAGTTCTAAACTGCAGTCTTTCACTCTTTAGATTTCAATTGTCAAGACAGAAGATGATACAGCCTGATCTTCAAGATTATTTTAATTGCTTCAACCAGCTGCCAGCTCAGTGATAGTAGTTTGCAGACAAGCGTTTTCTACATGTAAATATTTATTTAAGGTAAAATGTCACTGATTTGGTACCATTCCTCAATCTTGAGGTATTTAGATTAACTATGCAAGCTCTGGCACAAGGCCATGAAATTGCAGTAATCTAAATAAATTGTATAACTGTAAATAAGTGAGCCATTTAAAAGCTCTGTAAATAACAAATATCAGTAACACTTTTTCCAAATGGTTGAAAGACAAGACTGACAACTGCCAAGGATTTGTATTAATTTTTATGTGCCAAATGTAATTTTTTGCCTGATTGTTTACAGATTTACCCATGTTTGGGAAAGCAATACTAATGTATAATAAATTTCGTAATTGCATTTGACTTCAAGTGGTTGTATTTTCCACTTCCAAATGGTTAGGTTGAAACAGTTATCCCAATATTGGTTTCTGTATGGAAACTGCTGTGGCTTCCCTAACCCTAATCATCCACTTTGTCCTGCCCAAGCCTAATTGTCATAGCCCTGCTTGACATTGGTTATAGTTTGGAGCAGTGATCAAGGGATATATAATTGGTAAATATTTAAATTGGTCTACTTCATGGCCATGTTTCTGTTCACAAGGCACCGTGGTTCTTTTGATCAAAGTCTACTGTTTTCACCTTGTACCGTCTTTGCCTGTCCTTCATGCAGGACTTAGTGCTAGCTGCTTATTCATTGATGGTAAAATAGTTAACGGTTTATACAAACTCCTTTTGGTTTAGTTATCCTCCTGTCATAGGCTTTAGAGTTGATCTGCATGTGCATGTAACGAGAGCTGTATAACTCATCTCCTTCTACCTTGGGCCACAAACTTATCAATCACCTCTGCTGTGGACCATTTGGAGGTCCAGGACGTTCTTGTTACATGCATGTGCAGGTCGACTCTTTGAGTGATAATGCAGAAAGTTTGAAGTTAATAACTCATCTCCTTCTACCTTTGGCCACAAACTTGTTAATCACCCCTGCAGTGGATCACTTCTACAAAGAAGGGATCCGTATGCTCCACGACCGCTGGACTGAGTGTGTACATGTAGGAGGGGACTATGTTGAAAAATAAACGTGCTAGGTTTTCTAAAATTGACTCCTTCTACCTTAGGCCATGAGCTTATCAATCACGCCTCGTAAATTACCAGGATAAACATTTTAAATTGGGATGCTTTTTTTAAAATGGCTGTTGGAAAATTCTCAAATTAAAAGTGAACTTGTACTGGCTGGTGGTTCAAATCTGGGATTTATCCTTCCGTAGGTGGCAAACCCATCACCTCTGTGAGGACTGAATGTACGATGTGGGTGTTTTTGCCTTGTGTGCAAAGAATAGCCCAAGTATTAAAGACTTGAAGTTTTTTTTTCCAATGCCTTTCAACTCCTTCCTTTAAAACCAATGAAATGTTTTATGTAACAACACACACAAAATGCTGGTGGAACGCAGCAGGCCAGGCAGCATCTATAAGGAGAAGCACTGTCGACGTTTCGGGCCGAGACCCTTCGTCAGGATTAATGTTTTATGTAGTCATTTGCACACTATAATAAGGTTCTATGACAGCAATGAAATGACATTCATTGAATGACCTTCATTTTCAACTGGGAGACCAGGCAGCTCTTCCTTTGAACACTTAAACAGAAAAGTTTATCCTGATCTTCACATTGATCGAGTTCCTGGACACCTTTCAAACCAGAAGACCTGATTTGAGCAGCAATGCAATACACACTGGAAGATTTCTGAAGGTAAGAGTGTCATACAGGTAATGCATGCTAGTCACAAGTTTGAATAGAAGTGACCCTTGTACCAGAACCGACATCCAGATGCTAAATGAGTAACAAGTCAAGTGGAGGGGAAGGCTTGTAAACTGGACAAGACTGCATTTTTAAAATGTACTTCCTCCTTTATGTTTAACATGCCCCAATTCCTATATTATTTGTATAAAGATCATTGCAAACAATCGCATTCAGTGAAATGATTGCAAATGTGGGATAAGATTTTATCTATTAAGTGAGAGGAAAGTTAAATATATTATTTTAAAGTACTTTAAATCTGAAATGCTTTCAACATAGCAACTTCAAATATGAAATATAGCTGACCTGACCCCCCCCCCCCCCCACCACCCCAGCCCACCACATTACACCCATTCTGGTTAGAAATTTTCCCCTTTGCAGAATTCACTGATCAATGCACAAGTTTGAGATGCAATACAAAATTGACTCCGAATTTTAGAAAAAGGATGAATACCACATTATGATCACATGTTTCTTGATGTATGCCCAGGTAACTAGGAAATCACAGAAAATCACAACATAGACTGTCTTTTTTTTCTTGTAACACAACTGCCCCATAGCAGGTGGTTGCCAGAATTGGAAAATAATTAATGTCACTGTGTTCTATGCGATTAATTGAGCTCTTTGATCTATCAGATTGTGTTCCATTTGGGTTGGTACCAGTTTTAAATTTCACAATTGGTAAATTATTTGTATCTCAGCATGCACATCACACCAATTTGTATTTTGAGGCTCCTTTTAAGGATAAAATAATATTGAATAATTTCACTTTTTTTAACATGGTGATTTGAAGATTCTATGCTGTTTTATAACATGGAGGTCTATGCCAGTGAAGCTTTGCTTTCTTAAAATAAGCCTTTCAGTCAATCCATATTGAATCAGATTTGGCTGCAACAGGACAAATGTGCTGAAGAATTTTCTATTAAGGATAGTCACATGACCTGAGCTCAGGTGATTCTGGCACTGCAGATTTTTGGTAGCCATAAACTTGAATAATTGCCATCTCCCTAATATTTTCTGGTGGCAATTTTATGGTCTTTAAAGGATTATGGTTCATTGATTAAATCCTATTCTCTTCACACAAGTATTTAAATCTGTTCTGTGGCTGGTATAATTTCAATATTTGATAGTACACTGTATGGGTATACAGTACATTCTGCTGTATTGTCACTGAAGAATCAGCCAGCAAATCCCAGGGTTCAGGCAGCTACCCTCTTGCCCGTATTGGGCAAGGTGCAATAGCCTGTTTAATGAGCTGTGAATTTCATTTCATCATAGCCTGCAAATGAGATGTTAATTTCAATGTACATTACATCAGCAGACAGGTGGCATTGATTTTCCACCAGTTGGTCACCTTGCGCACAAGACAGTGATTCTCCAAGTTGGACACACCACTAGAAGTGTGCAAGACAACTGCACAAAAATGGAAATTTAGTGCCTTCTACTATAATTCAGATTTAGTTTTGTCCTTTAGTCCAAATTTCAGAATAGCATTCTAGAACTTAAAAGTATGTTACTTAATCCTAATGCTTTATTTTGTAAAGGCTAGTTATCTTCATTTGTATGCACTGTCAAATCAGAAATAACTTTCACTAGTGTCTATAGCTTAAAATGTCAATTAGCAGTAAATTTCTGATTTAATATGCGGAGAAAATACTATTGATCTAAAATAGTTTCATTTATTGTTATAGCATGACACTTGCATTCAAAAATGTCTTTATTTCAGAAATTTTTTAGGTATTCCATAGTATTATTAAACAAACTTTGATATGAAATTACAAAGAAGTGGGCTGAAGAGATTTTAAAGAAAATGTAGAAATTGTGACGGGATTTCTGAATTTGAAGCATAAATAGCTGAGGACGTGAATTTTGACATAGTGATCAAAATCTGGAAAGCCGATGATCCCAGAATTGCTACAGTACAGAGCTTGAACTATAAATACAGTTAATATAGGAAACCAAATCTTGCCAAAGGCATCTATTGGTTTCTCCATGTATATTATATTAAAGGGGTGGGAAATACTTTGTGCAGAACACGTACAGTGACGGTAGACTTGTTCTAATGGTTAGTTTCTGTATTTATAACTTAATTCTATGTCTGAATGTCTTTTAAATATGAAAAGAGAAACTGAATTACATTTTTTTTTAAAAATCTAAGCGGTAAGATAATCTGAGTAAAAATGGAAGATGTGGGTATAGTATTAAATGAATATGTTCACATGCATCAACGAAAGATACAAACAAAGATGTGATATGTTGATTGTATTCAATAAGAGATCATATTGAGTTTCAAAAGACGTATCACCAGTTCTGGGAGGCTCTGGCCATTGTTTTCCAGGTCTTTGGTTCAAGTATGTTGCCAGCGAAGTGAATGAAGGAATGACTGAGCAACAAACAGGCCTAACATTAACTGTACCTTTTCTAAATCATCATGATTAATCAAGTAGGTCAGAACTATAAAGGCAAAGTCCTGACTATCCAACATCTAAAAGCCTTACAAAAGGGTCAATGAAAGCAGCACATTTGTATCAATGTAGTTTGCAGTGGTGCTACGAAGTTTGTGAACCCTATAGAATGTTCTCCATTTCTGCATAAATATGACCTAAAATGTGATCGGAGCTTCACACAATTCCTAAAACTAGATGGAGAACCCAATCAAATAAATAATGAAAAAATATACTTTTATTGAGGGGAAAAATTATCCAATATTACATGTATTTGTCAGAAAAGGTATGGGAACCTCTAGGGTCATGCCTTCCTACAAAAGTTATTCGGAGTCAGGTGCTGAAATCAGAGTTAAGATTGGAGGTGTGGGTTGTGGAGGTGCCCTTCCCAATACATATTTTAAAAAAGAAGACACTGTCAGTTTACAGACAGAGCCTGCTGTTCTCAAAGATCTGTTTATGTGCACTATGCCTCAATCAAAACAACTTTCAGAGGACCCTGGATAAAGAATTGTAGAGATGCATGAAGCTGGAAAAAGCTGCAAGAGCATTTCTAAAGACCTGAGTGTTCATCAGTCCACAGGAGGAGATTGTCTAGAAATGGAGGAAACTCTGTATTGTTGCTCCTCTCCCTAGGAGTGGGCATCTTGCAAAGACTACACCAAGAGCACAATGTGCAATGCTGAAGGAGATGAAAAAGAACCCAAGGGTAACAGCAAAAGAACTGCAGAAATCTCTAGAACTTGCTAAAGTCTCTGTTCATGGGTCCACTGAACAAGAATGGTGTTCATGGAAGGACGCCACAGAGGAAGCCACTGCTCTTAAAAACCAACATTGCTGCATTTCTCAAGTTTGTAAGAGACCACCCTAGATGTTCCACAGTGTTCTGTGGACAGATGAGACCGAAGTTGAACTTTTTGGCAGGAATGCACATTGCTATGTCAGAAGGGAAAAGGGCACTGCACACCAACACCTAAACCTCATCCCAACTGTGGAGCATGGTGGAAGGAGCATCATGTATTGGGTCTGCTTTGCTGCCTCAGGACCCGGACAGATTGCTATTGTTGAGGGAACAATGAATTCAAAAGACATTTTACAGGAGAATGTCGGGGTAGCAGTCCGTCACCTGAAGCTGAATAGAAGTTGGATAATGCAACAAGACGATGATTCTAAATCAACAATTGTTTTAAAAAGAGAATTCATTTTTTGGAATGGTTGAGTCAAAGTCCTGATCTTAATCCTAAAGGAATGTTGTGGAAGGACCGGAAGCAAGCAGTTCGTGAAGGGAAGCCACCACCATCCCAGAGTTGAAGCAGCTTTGTAAGGAGGAATGGCCTAAAAGTCCTCAAGCGGATGTGCAGGACTGATCAACAGTTACTGGAAACATTTGGTTGAAGTTATTGCTGTACAAGGGGGTCACACCAGTTTACTGAAAGCAAAACTTCGCATAGTTTTTCCAACAAATATTTATCAATAAATAAATGAACAAGTATAATGTTTTGTGTTATTTAACTGGGTTCCCTTTATCTAGTTTTAGGACATTCATGTGAAGATCTGATCATATTTTAGGTGATATTTATGTAGGAAATAGAGAAAATTCTACAGGGTTCACAAGCTTTCTAGTACCACTCTATATAGCTTTCACCAAGGTTTGGCACAGTTCCAGATTCTTGGGAACAGGTTGACAAACATCAAGCCTCCAGTGTAAGTTCATTCCTGCAATATGGAGAACAAGATTAAATCATTTTTCAGGTGCAGACTTGCTCGTGCCCTGTGAAGTTGCATCAAACATTTCTAATTTTGTTTCCTCTATCTCTGGAAGGAGGTCTGGAGGGAAGTTGTCAAAATAAATAAGTGTTTTGTGATTGCTGATCTGTGCCTGAAAGGATGGTGGCAATGAAGATCTTTGCCCTGTTTTTTTTTAAAGGTAGAGAGACCGGGAATGAGGGAGTAGTCTAAATAACTCTGTCTAGCATGCACACAATGGGAACATGTCTTCTCATTCACTTTTGTCGTTTCTCCAATTATTGACCCAGTCCTGTGTGCAGAAACTGGTTTCTTTTATAATTGGGTCAGTATCATACAGAAAGTATGATACAGAATTACCTGTGAGTCACCCAAGCTGCCTGGAGAAAACCAGCCAAATTCATCCTAATTCAAATTTTGCAACTAAATTAGTTTGGCCGGATCTGTGGACTAGCTCGTTAAATTCACTCAGTGAAGGCGAATGCTTGCTTCTCTAACTCTTAACCATTTTTAGTATCAGAACAGCTTTTATAAGTCGCTCTCCCTTGAGGCACCAGTTTAGTTCTACAGAGATCAGTCAAACAATAAGAGGTTTACCTTTTGTAGTCTTGTATTTCAGACTCTAGCATTTAAATTAGGAATTTGAGTCATTTAGCTAAACAATATAACAAAATGCAGATGGCAATCATTTTACCTTCATAACATCACAACACATCAATGCACATCAAAGTGAGGTCTTTTAATTTAAAAAAAATCTCAGCATTAACTCAAAAAAAATTACATCGAGGGCAATTAGGCGGGAGAGAAAAATGCTTAATACTCAGCAATGAAAAGAACAATTTTCTTAAAATCCATAGATGGAAGCATTTCTATTGTTCACATAATGATGAAACCTGCATAGGTATTAATAATACAGCGAAAAATCTTATAAACATTTATATTCCATTCTTGCCCCAAAATGGTTTGTGTTCATCTTGAAGGCCACAGTAACTCGGTGGGGGTGAGCAAAGGTAGATGGGGCCAATCAAGCAGAATCCAGGTGCATTTGTATCTATCTGTCGTTTGAACTTGCCCCAGGTTCTTTAACCTCCAGCTTGGCTCTTGGTTTTAACTGAACTCTTGCTGTTATTTTTAAATGCTCACCCAGATGCCCGTGTTTCTCCTTCCATTCCACTTCACACTCCAGAACGTCTGCCTTTGTCTCTATTCTGTTTAATCCTGCTCTGAAGTATTGGTCTGCTGGCAATTTGCGTTTGTTAGATGGTGCACGTTTTTGACTGGGGGTGATATCAGTGGACTAACATTGCAGGAGATTGGCTGTCTTAAAGGAGAGCGTTGTAGCTGGAGCAATTAATGTAAAATTGGACTAATCCTAAAGAATGTAAAGCAAGAGACAGTAGGATCTAAGGTGTGGGACACTGGACTCAAGGTATTAACATTTAATTTACAATGCCATATTCTGTTAGTTTGGAATTATTGAATACACCACACTCACTTAGTCACCTACCTCTATTCTTCAGGCCTTTCCTCTAACGTTCATGTGTTCCAGATCCCTCACTGCATGGCATTACTCTATGCAATACCTATAGCTCACAGCTTGCAAACTGTGTTGAAGAAAAACAACTCTAAAAACCAGACTTCAAGCAGTGATACCTTTTATTCAGCACAATAGCATGGACAATAGACAATAGGTGCAGAAGTAGACCATTCGGCCCTTCGAGCCTGCACCGCCATTTTGAGATCATGGCTGATCATCTACTATCAATACCCGGTTCCTGCCTTGTCCCCATATCCCTTGATTCCCCTATCCGTAAGATACCTATCTAGCTCCTTCTTGAAAGCATCCAGAGAATTGGCCTCCACTACCTTCCAAGGCAGTGCATTCCAGACCCCCACAACTCTCTGGGAGAAGAAGTTTTTCCTTAACTCTGTCCTAAATGACCTACCCCTTATTCTCAAACCATGCCCTCTGGTACTGGACTCTCCCAGCATCTGGAACATATTTCCTGCCTCTATCTTGTCCAATCCCTTAATAATCTTATATGTTTCAATCAGATCCCCTCTCAATCTCCTTAATTCCAGCGTATACAAGCCCAGTCTCTCTAACCTCTCTGCGTAAGACAGTCCAGACATCCCAGGAATTAACCTCGTGAATCTACGCTGCACTTCATCTACAGCCAGGATGTCCTTCCTTAACCCTGGAGACCAAAACTGTGCACAATACTCCAGGTGTGGTCTCACCAGGGCTCTGTACAAATGCAAGAGGATTTCCTTGCTCTTGTACTCAATTCCCTTTGTAATAAAGGCCAACATTCCATTAGCCTTCTTCACTGCCTGCTGCACTTGCTCATTCACCTTCAGTGACTGATGAACAAGGACTCCTAGATCTCTTTGTATTTCTCCCTTACCTAACTCTACACCGTTCAGATAATAATCTGCCTTCCTGTTCTTACTCCCAAAGTGGATAACCTCACACTTATTCACATTAAACGTCATCTGCCAAGTATCTGCCCACTCACCCAGCCTATCCAAGTCACCCTGAATACTCCTAACATCCTCATCACATGTCACACTGCCACCCAGCTTAATATCATCTTCCCTGGGCTTTGTTCCAGGGAAGGTGGGATGTGTTCCGAAGGGACAGTTTACACCTGAACTGGAGCGGTACTAACATTCTTGCAGGAAAGTTTGCTAGTGCTTCTTGGGGAGGTTTAAACTAAATTTGCAGGGGGCGGGGATCCAGAATGTGAGAGAGGATAGCGAGAGGAAGAATAAAGGACAGGTGGGGACTACACGGTTCCGGAATATTAAGTGTGTAGTAGAGAAAGGTGAGGCGGAACAAGTGATAAGGAGGACACATTTACAGAGGGATGGTCTGACGGAACATGGAGTTAAATGTGTTGAAAGAATAAGTAAATTTAGGAAGAACAACAAAATTCTAGGGGCGTATAGCCCGATGGGAGTTCGGGGAGCTGGGTTAAGCTCAATAGGCAGCGATTCAAACAGAGAGAGAGAGAGGAGAAATGGGCTAAAAATTCTATATCTGAATGCACGAAGTGTCAGAAATAAGGCGGATGAGCTTGAAGCTCAGGTGCGAATGGGTAACTATGATGTTGTTGGGATAACAGAGACATGGCTACAGGGAGATCAGACCTGGGAAATGAATGTACAAGGGTATATGTGCTATCGTAGGGACAGAAATGTGGGCAGAGGGGGTGGGGTGGCCCTGTTGGTGAGGAATGAGATTCAGTCCTTTGCAAGGGGGGACATAGGATCAGGAGAAGTAGAGTCTGTGTGGATAGAACTGAGGAACAGTAAGGGCAAAAGGACCCAAATGGGTGTTCTCTACAGGCCACCAAACAGTAGCATGGATATTGGGTGCAAGTTGAATAGGAAGTTAACATTGGCATATGGCAAAAGTAATGTCACAGTAGTTATGGGGGATTTCAACATGCAGGTGAACTGGGAGAATCGGGTTGGTGCTGGACCCCAGGATAGGGAGTTTGTAGAGTGCCTACGGGATGCATTCTTGGAACAGCTTGTACGAGAGCCGACCAGGGACAAGACTATTCTGGATTTAGTGTTATGTAATGAACAGGATTTGATAAGTGATCTTGCAGTAAAGGAGCCATTAGGAGGTAGTGATCATAATATGATAAGTTTTTATCTGCAATTTGAGAAGGATAAAGGCAGCTTGGAGGTGTCAGTGTTGCAGATGAACAGGGGAAACTATGGAGCCATGAGGGAGGAGCTGGCCAAAGTTGACTGGACGGATATCCTAGCAGAAAAGACAGTGGAACAGCAATGGCAGGTATTCTTGGGAATAATGCACAAGGTGCAAAATCAGTTCATCCCCCAGAGAAGGAAGGATTCAAACGGGGGAAAGGGGCCACAGTGGTTGACAAAGGAAGTCAGAGATTGCATAGCATTAAAAAAAAAAGGAACTATGACAGAGCTAAGGTGAGTGGGAGGACAGATGATTGGGAAGTTTTTAAGGAACAACAGAACTTAACTAAAAAGGCAATACGGGGAGAAAAAATGATGTATGAACACAAGCTAGCCAGGAATATAAAGGAGGATAGCAAAAGCTTTTTTGGGTATGTGAAGAGATCCTGTAGAAGAATGCGAGGCACTTTCTGCATATATTTATATTGATGAACAGGCAAATACTGGCATTCAAGTGCATCTGTTACACGAGCAGATGTACATAACCAGGAGGAAACAATGACTGCCATTGCACAAGATATTTATAATCATATAACAAACAAGCTACTGAATCATATGAGAGTGCATTCCTCTTTTTGGCTATCTGCACTCAGTGCAGCATCCTCGTTATGAAAGACTGGTTGCAGGTCCAAGCTTAGGACAATGGGTTACAAATTTCAAATAGTAAAATGCAAGTTAGCTACTTAGTTTATTAGCCCTTTTGCTGACCCTTCCACACTAAGAGCTCTTCAAAGTTAATACTGCTTTAGCTAGACGCATTTTGTAATATTCAGTGACGTACAGTTCACTTTCTTGCAGGATTGGTGATGAACAACCAAATGTAACAACAACTAATCAGAGGGGACAGGTGCACTGGGGTATGCTAAACAAAATGGACAGTAGTTCCAACCGTGGGACACCTATTGCAAAGATCGTGGATGGTACCTGGATTGGAAACCTCAAAGTTAACAGCATCCTTCTCCTATCCCATCTGGCCCTCAAGCCACAGTCTCTTCTGATGTTCAAAATGCAAATTTATACAGATGCTGTTCAGAATGTTGCCTCTTCCCAGCCCAGAAAATAACTTGGGGATGAGATCAGGAAAAGGGAAGTAAGGCCTGAGATGGGGGAAAAATATACTGGAATGCTTTGTGTATTAACAGGCCTGCATGTATCAGGGACGATGGAGTAGTCCAGCTGCAGCCTTGCACAGGTCTTTACGCAGCCGTAGTTGACCATTCTCCTAGCACAGAAATGTAGCCAACTTCATTAGCACAATTACGGATCCAACCATGATAGCCTAACCCAAGTGCTCAGCTTCCATCGTGCAGAAATCATTGCTTCAAACAGCTGACTGCCAAAGTGAGAGCTCAGAGCACCATCCAAGTTTAATTTGCTATTGTGCAGACTCAGACAGTGCTGTTGTGTCTGTGGGTTTACAGCACCAAAGAGACTAGCCTTCAGCTGTTTACCCCTGCAATCTTTGCATGCACCAAAGGTACAATCTTGCAGCAAGAATTAGTTTTTTGATTTCTAAATTAATATGTGCCCTTAATTGCTCTTTTCATATTTCAAAATATTCCTTATTTGTAAATATTCTAAAATATATAAACACGGGACATTGAAGGCAACGTTTTCATAACAAGTAATGTTATTACCATTAGATAACCTTAGCATGCATTGCTTATCACTTAATCACGAACTGCAAATAGTTAAATGTTGTCTTCAATCTTTATTAACTAATTTTGGTGCAATGGCAGGTGGACCCTGAACTGTGACCCTTCTTATTTACTCATGTAGATTAAAATGTGAGCATGTATGTATGCTCAGCAGTAGAGCAGGCAGTCAGCTCGGACGGCCCACCCCAGCAGCCTGTTGTTTGTGAGTGGCTAGAGCCAGACCAACGTGGAGGTTCCCCCGATCAATTCAACCCCTCCACACCCGGTACCCAAAGCTCTGGAATGCGGGGAATGAAGCGCAAGCAGGATTTGAGGTGTTAAACCTTTCAAATATTCAAGGCATGCAGGTGTATCAACATGGAACATTGGCTCCAAAGTGGGGAAATGAGAGGAGGCCTAGGAGTCTGCGAACCAGTCTGAGAAATCTTTGCACAGGATTGCTCTCTACTCCAGGACTCTCCAGTTGGGACCCCTGTTACTGCCATATACCAGAATGGACTGCCACAATGTGTCCAGATAGCAGACGTGAATCATACAAATTGATTTCTCTAACTTCGGTCAATGCCCCTCCTCCCCTTCTTACCCCATCCCTTTATTTATTTATTTATCCCCCCCCCATTCTCTCTCTCTTTCTCTCTCTCTCTCTCTCTGCCCCTTTCACAATCACTCCTTGCCTGTTCTCCATCTCCCTCTGGTGCTCCCTTCCCCCTTTCTTTCTCCTTAGGCCTCCCGTCCCATGATACTTTCCCTTCTCCAGCTCTGTATCTCTTTTGCTAATCACCTTTCCAACTCTTAGTTTCACCCCTCCCCCTCCAGTCCTCTCCTATCATTTTGGATCTCCCCCTCCCCCTCCTACTTTCAAATCTCTTACTATCTTTTCTTTCAGTTAGTCCTGACGAAGGGTCTTGGCCCGAAACGTCGACAGTGCTTCTTCCTATGGATGCTGCCTGGCCTGCTGTGTTCCACCAGCATTTTGTGTGTGTTGATGTGAATCATATTCAGGTTTATTATCACTGACATATGCAATGATATTTGTTGTTCTGTAGTAGTAGTACAGTGCAAGACATTTTAAAAAAAAAACTAAGTCACAATAAAATATAAAACAAATAAATAGTGTAAAAGTGGTAGAGTTCATTCGTTGTTGGAGCGTTCAGAAATCTGATGGCAGAGGGGAAGAAGCTGTTCCAGAATCATTGAGTTTGTGTCTTCAGGCTTCTGTACCTCCTTCCTGATGGTAGTAATGAGAAAAGGGTATGTCCCACATAGTGGGGGATCCTTAATAATGGCTACTGCCTTCTCTCCACTCCAAAGGACATCTGCAAAAGGCAGTGACTCGAGGCTTGTGCCTATGAAGGAGATGGTTGAGTATAAAACACTCTGCAGCCCCTTGCAAATTTGTACGTTGGAGGCACTGTACCAGGCTGTGATGAAACCACTCAGAATGCTCTCTATAGTACATCTGGAGAGATTTCCGTGAGTATTTGTTGATATATCAAATCTTCTCAAACTCCTAATGGAAATACACCACCTGATGTGCATTCTTTATAATTGTATCAAATTGTTGAGCCCAGGGTAGATACTCAGATGTTGAGGCCCAAGAACGAGAAGCTGAACACCCTTTTCATTGTGTTTTCCTAGCATCCCTTTCCTGAAGTCCACAATCAATTCCTTGGTCTTGCTGATGTTGAGTGCAAGGTTCTTGTTGTGACACCACTCAACCAGCTGATCTACCTGACTCTGCGTACCTCCTTGTTGCCAAGGCAACTGGCGAATGTGGAGCAGCCAGTACAGGAAACGATTCCATGTAATGTGGAATGGCACAGAGGGCGTGCCTGAGAGATGGCTCTTGCTTAGTGGGGCTGGCCCCCCAGAAAAACTTTGCACTCAGCAAGATCTTCATGCTGGGCAAGTGTGAAACCAACCCCATCAATCTCTGAAGAAGACAACAAGGATCTGCACAGATAAAATGTATAGAAATAATGGGGTCAACTGATTTGTTATTGTTGGCTTCCGGTCAGAATTGACCATGGATATTGCATCGTAGCTGTCCAGATAAGCAAGCCTGGGCAGTACGATATGAAGAGCAAGCTATTGCCCATGTAGCAAGGTCCACCTCTCTATGGGTTCACTGATGAACCCAAAGACACAGCAGAGACCGATACAGTTTGGTACCAGAAGCGTCACAGGAGTTGCCAGTAGGAGTTGAACTCAATGTAGTTCTACCTTAAGGACTCCAGATCCTGATTTTTTTTTTCCCCTCTGGGATTACTCCCAAAGCCTTCCCCATGTGTAGGTATAGCCACAAATCAGAGGAGGTTTGAGATCAGAGTTTTCCTTCTCCTAGATGAACTGCCAACCACAGCTGATGAGCCCCATCTGCCTGAAGCGACTTGCTTTAAGGCACCAGTAATCCACCTTTGCCCCGTCTCCTGTCAGTAGAAAGAGTTCCACCGGGCTTAGTAGCTAAGCCACACGTGAAAGCCAGGAGATGGACTTGGTTGTCAGAGGCTATTTGAAGCACACACCATTGGGAACATTTAATAGCTAGTGGGAGAGGGTCCCCATTACCACCCCTGGCTATAACAACCCTCAGAAACTGGCTTCTTAAACTATTATTAAGTCGGGAAATATAGGTCTTTGGAAAATGACAATCTAGAAATGGCGCCAGTTAAAAATCTGCTTACCTTAGTAAACATGCAAGTCTGTGACTCCCCACAAGCGTTTATAAGTGCAAAGGTCTAAACTTGTGCTTTGCTGATTGTTGCTGGCAGGTTCTCTGTATTCCACTGGAGTCTGGCTGTGCAACATGAACTTATGTAATTTTCTGGCAGTTTCTTTGGGAATCAGTTCGATGACCTGATAAAGAACAGTGAGCCCATTCACTTGTACCGTCGGGAACAGCCGCAAAGGAGCTCTGTGATTTTCCCCAGCTTGCGATGGGGGTGTCCACAAGAAGCACAGTCTGTAGGTGGAACTGAATCACTGACAATATCTCAGAGGTTACTTTGTTGAACTGCAGAGGTGCTCTGATATCTTCAAAAACGCAGCATGTATCTTCAAAGATAGTGATTCACTCACAGGACAGCTAACAAGTTTTTCACATTTTAGGCCTTTAACCATTGGTGCAAACAATATTCCAGAATGGGAAACTGTGACGTTGTTGAATAGCAGGTATATCATATGACTATTGTATCACTAGAGAATAATGCAAATACACAAGACTGAAGTTCAGAGAATAACACGTTCCAAGCCCAAGGAAAAGTTGCATGTGCAAAGTGGTATTATTACGTAGTTTCACTGTTATTCATGTAGTCAAATCTGACCATAATGGTTAGTTGTGGCACAAGGCTGATTTCCTCGAGTAATGCATAATAATACAGTGTATTCTGTTAATACAAGGCAGGCAAAAAAAAACAGGATTAAGTTCCCAAAGCAATCAGGATCACCCTTATTTTGTGCAACATAATACAATGCTCTTGTTATTTCTCATCAGTTGGCTGAGAAAAAAAGAAAAGGACTGTTACTGCTTTTATGATCTTGTAACCATGGCGGCTGCTGCTTATTCCATTTGTACTGAATGACCTAATTTCAGAGTTGCTCTTCAAGGATGCATATTTACTTTGTAAGCATTAGAGAAAGCATATTTGGACAATCCAGGTTATTATAGGTCAGTGTAATCACAACATCTATTATTAATTCTAGGCAAACTTTTTGATACCAATAAACCTAATATGATCTGGTACCTTATTATTAAGTTAATAGCATAAGGTGAGGTAGAATACCTAATGATGGTACAATTAGTAATAGCTTATGGATGAGAAACTTAATTTGGAAAGCTAATGATTCTAAAGTATTCCTTCTCCATTACACCCTCTGTCTGCTTCCTAACTTTTGCATTACAAAATAATTAGATTTGTCAGGGATTAGCAAAGAAAGACGTCAAAGTTGGTGGGCGGAAGCTGCCGAAATGGGATAATATCTAAATAGCCAGATAAGCTTTTTAGATCCCGACTGTCAGCAAGTTAATGGGGTCAGTGGCAACTCTCAAGCAAGACAAAGACAATCCTTAGTTTATTAAACAATGCAGTTCAGTTTGTTCATTGCTTTGACTGAGCTGACAGGTTCTTTTTTAAGAAGAAGAATCGGCAAGTAGAAATGTTAAAACTTAAAAAAAGACGTCAAAGTCTGTTTGCAAATTACAAACAAGGACAGAGTTTAAATGCAGCTCAGCAACAACAAAGTGACTCGGCATCGGTGAAAAAAAAGGCCGTGAAACGATGGAGTTCCATGCAAGAACTTGGGTCCGATATCTATGAAATTAAATATGACGACGAAACGGATTCTGAAGAAGAGTTACTAACTGTCCCTCAGTACAAAGTGGTTTCTCCCTTTAAAGACTACAAGTTGAATATCAATGTAGGAGGCAAGATATTCCAAATCAACTACCGTGCTGCTGCTCGATTTCCCAAGACCAGAATTGGAAAACTGGCCACTTACACCAATCCCACAAGAAAATTGGATCTGTGTGATGACTACAGTGTAAAAGATAATGAATACTACTTTGATCGAGATCCTGCCATCTTTCATCACATCTTCAACTTTTACAGGACAGGAGTCTTGTGGATTAAGAATGAGCTTTGCCCCAGAAACTTCCTCGAGGAGATCCACTACTGGGGTATACGAATAAAGAACACTAACAGGTGTTGCAGGATCTCGTTCGAGGAGAGGCAAGATGAGTTGAATGAGCAGCTAAAGGTGCAACGAGAGCTGCAAGCTGAACTTGAAGTGGAAGAAGATGAAGAGCATTTCAGAGATTTAATGTATGGTAATCAGAGAAGAGTAATCTGGAACCTGGTGGAAAAACCTTTCTCTTCAGTTACAGCCAAGCTGATGGCAGTTGCTTCCAGTATGTTTGTGCTAATCTCAATTGTAGCCATGGCCTTGAACACAGTCGAAGAAATGCAGTACAAGAGTCCTGCTGGCCATCTGAGTGGCCATACCTACATGGAGCACGTGGAAACCATCTGCATCATTTTCTTTACTATAGAGTACCTGCTAAGAATAATGTCCACTCCTGACATTGAGAAGTTTGCGCAAAGTGCTCTGAATGCCGTTGACCTCATTGCGATCCTCCCCTTCTATCTCCAGATCATCCTGGAATGTTTTGAGGATGAAGACTACGGGAGGCATGATCAGGATATTGAGAAGGTGGGCAGAGTGGGGAAAGTTGGCCAGGTGCTGAGGATAATGAGACTGATGAGAATTTTCCGCATTTTAAAGCTTGCCCGGCATTCCACTGGACTGAGGGCATTTGGTTTCACGTTGAAGCAATGTTACCAGCAGGTTGGCTGTCTTTTCCTCTTCATAGCAATGGGCATATTTTCCTTTTCTGCTCTGGTTTTCTCTGTTGAACATGATGTACCAGGAACTAACTTCACGTCCATACCCCATGCCTGGTGGTGGGCTGCAGTAAGTATAACGTCAAAATCTTAAGCTATTGGACAATGGTTATTTGATTACACAGCGTTTATTCTCAGGCCTAAAAATGAGTGCAACGCGTGCTGTAAAGAGGTGGTGTCATTATCTAAATAAATAAATATTATTAGTGTCTCATATTATTATTATTAGGTGCATGGCTCCCTGGTTATACCCTCCAAAATGTTAATTCTGAACAATGAAGTACTGTATTTGACCCTTCATAAAACTGTATGGATTACATCTTCTTTCTTCTTCAGCTGTCCATCGATTTTCGATGATGACTGAGGCCTGGGCAAGGCCTCATACAGTTTAGGACCCATACAGCTCGGCACCGGTGTCGTCGCAGAGCAATGTGTGGTTAAGTGCCTTGCTCAAGGACACACATGCAGCCTCAGCGAAGGCTTGAACCAGCGACCTTCAGACCACTAGACCGACATCTTAACCACTTGGCCACATGCCACACACATGGATTACATATTGGATCAAACAAGATATTTCCCCTTGGCACATTCCTCAACTTGCATAGGGTGAACTTTCAGGCTGTTCAGTTTTGAAATAGCTTTTCTAGTCCTTCTCAGTCCATGATAGGCGAAGAGTGGAATGGAGAGGGATAAAAGGAAATTTCATGAAAGTTTTTTTTTAATGGACAGGTAAAGACTTTCAACACCACGAAAAACCACTTAATTATTTTAATATAGTTTGTTATTATATAATTTTAACACAAATAAGCTCCCAATCTATCCACATAATATATCCTGGCAGGTTGTATATACTTAATTTTCTTAAATGCTTCTAACAACTTGTTCGATTTCTCTGCATCTTTGAAGTGAATAATATCATCTTTTTAATCCTAATTTAGGTTTTGTTCTCGTAGGCTGTCTCTAAACCTTACCAATGACACTATATAATTTATTATCCAAGAGGATTAATCCTGGTTTCACCAATTTCAAACATTATACTGAAAAAGTTTTTCTTTAAATTATATCCCTTGATATATTTAAGGTTGTTATTTTTTAAACAGTATGATTAACACATCTGAGTATAGACTAGTCACGGTAGAAACAGTATTTCAAATCGGATTTTCAGTCCACTGAGTTTGAGTGAACTGAGTTTAAAATGCTTAAAATAGTTTTAAATATACTGTATCTGGAAATACGTTTGTATATTGTAACACTGTAATAAGTTATTTCAAAATCTTTAAAAAAAAATGTTATTTTTAACATCAGTGTCTTTGGCTCTTGGACCTTTTGGAACAGTCTGGATGATGGTAAAGTATAAATTGTTGTACCTCCCAGGAGTGATAATTCACCTTACGTGCTGGGCTAGCCTGCTTTGGATATGATATATATTTTAAGACTAGCACAAAATATTGGAAAAATTCAATCTTGGCAAGGGCAAATTACATTTAAAATTATTATTTTTTGCTCCAGTTTTGCCAATATCTGGGGAACTCTGCAAGCAACAGAGAAATTCTGTTTTGATCTCTTTTGCAAAGATTGTGTTGATTTAATGGTATAGCTATACTTGTGTTTCATATTTAACTTTACTTTTTGTTTCACAAACTAACTCCTTCATAGCAACACACACAAAACGCTGGAGGAACTTGGCAGGTCAGGCAGCATCTATGGAAAAGAATGAACAGTTGACATTTCAGGCCGAGACCCTTCTTCAGGATTGAGAAGGAAGGGGAAGGATGCTGGAATAAAATGGTTGGGGGAGGAGAAAGAGGCAAGCTGGAACGTGACAGGTGAAGCCAAGTGGGTGAGAAAGGTCAAGAGCTGGAGAAGAAGGAATCTGATAGGAGAGGAGAGTGGACAGTAGGAGAAAGGGGAGGAGGAGGGGACCCGGGGGTGGAGGGAGCACAACAGTCTTAGTTCTATTTTATGTTTAGTTCCATTGTTACGTTTGATACAGATTTTATTTTTGCCTTAAGTCCATTTTATATTTAATTTTCTCTGATGCAAAAGGATTCTACATCAGTTCCTGTCCAGGGCTTCCCTTGCTTTTATTTTCTAGGATTAGCACGTCTGCTTCTGCAGTTCCCATTCATAGATCAATCATTCAACACTTAATTTTCCCACTTGTCTTTCATTTTCATTTAATTCTCAGTATTAATTCATCAGTCGCCAACATTTTTACGTCCTGCTGTTTGCGTGTGGTCAGATGCTGGTGTGTTGCTCTACTAACCGTTCCAGTTACCATCATGATTTCAGTATTCTTTTCCACACATTGAATCTGAACTCCACACTTTGCGATTTCCTCTTGAATGCTGAAGGAAGAATATGTTTTTAAAGTCAAGTCGCCCCTGACTCTAAGCTTTATTGAGCACAACAGTGGAACTGAAATACTCATTGCAAATTTCTGGCCTGAACAAGCACATTATAGAGGGACAGAAGCTATCCACTCAGCCAGGCCAGACCACGTCAACTATCCTATCAAACGTGCCATTATTTTGATCTGTAAATTGTTCCTGTTATTGTTTGGCCTCGCATAACAAAAGGAGAAAGTTTGAATTCACCATAGTCTTTTTTTTGCTAAATTGTCAAGAGTGTATGATCAACACTATGTAGAAAATGAGCAAACATTTTTCTTGCTAATTATCGGGAAGATAAAGGCATTATCTTCAGTTTGTATCACAATGTTTACCTGAGCCAGTTACTCCATCCTTTGCACCTGCAGGTGTCTGAAACTGAATTGTAATATTGGTGTCTTATTTGAACCTGAGATAAGCTGTTCAGCACCAGGTTTATTACCATTGACTTGTGTGACGTGAAATTTGATTGTGGTAGCAGTACGGTGTAAAGACATAAAGATATTACTATAAGTTACAAAATAAATAGTGGAAAGGAAAGAAATACTGAGGCAATATTCATGGGTTCATGGACTATTCAGAGATATGATGGAGGAAAAAGCTGTCCCTATAAAATTGAGTGTGGGTCTTATCCCTGATGGTAGTAATGAAAGGAGGTGTGCCGGATGGTAAGGGTTCTTAATGATGGATGTCTTGACAATGGAAAGTTTTGTGCTTGTGACTAAGCATGATTGTACTTATATCAACACCACCTTTATTATTATTTCCACAGGATTCTTTAGTCATTATTTTACCTCCATTCAGGGCCCCAAACAGTCCTTCCAGGTGAGGTAACACTTCACCTGTGGATCTGCTGGGCTCGTCTTTCATGTCCGGTGCCCCCGATGCGATCTCCTCCTTTCTGGTGAGACCCTTCGTAATTTGGGGGGGCCACTTCGTCAAGCACCTCTGCTCCATTGGCCGGAAGTGGAACTTCCTGGTAGCCAAATGTTTTAATTGCAATTCCCGTTCCTGTTCCAACATGTCACTCCATGGGGCTACTCTTATGCCAAGAAAAGGTGACCCTCAGGGTGGATGAGCAACACCTTGTCTTCCATCTGGGTAGCCTCCAATCTGATGGCATGAATAACGATTTCTCCTTCCGGTTTAAAAAAAATTCTCCCTCCCCCTCCCCTCTTCCTGTATTCCCCACTCTAGCCTCTTAACTCTTTACACCTGCCCATCACCTCCCACTAGGTCCCTTCCTCCTTCCCTTTCTCCTGTGGTCCACTCTCTTCTCCTATCAGATTCCTTCTTCTAGCCACCTGGCTTCACTGAACACCTTCCAACTATCTTCCATCTCCTCCCCCCATCTTTTTATTCTGGCTTCTTTCTCCTTCCTTTCCAGTCCTGAAGAAGAGTCTCACCCTGAAATGTTGACTGTTTATTCATTTCCGTTGATGCAGCCTGACTTGCTGAGTTCCTCCAGCATTTTACGCGTGTTGCTTTGGGTTTCCAACATCTGCAGACTTTCCCGTGTTTATTATTATTTCCATCTCTGCAATGTCTCCCGTATTTTCCCGTACCTCCGAGATTCTCGTCCTTGCCTTCGCTATCTCGAGACTTGACCATTCTAATATATCCCGGCTAGATTTTCCTGTGTCCTAACTTACACGTCTACATTGCTCTTCACCCCTGTGATTGGTGATCGGACTGGCTCTGAAATTATGCTTAATGTTAAAATCCTTCTTCAACCACCAGAAATGCTGGGGGAGCTCAGCAGGACAGACAGCATCTTTGGAGGGAAATGAACAGTCGACATTTCGGGCCTAGACCATCAGAGCTGGAAAGAAAGGGTGAAGAAGCCAAAATAAGATGGTGGGAGAGAAGGAAAGGAGTACAAGCTAGCAGACAGGTGAAATCAGGTGATGGGCAAGGTAGGCCAGATGGGTGACAGGGATGAAGTCAGAAGCTGGGAGGTGATAGGTGGAAAAGGTAAAGGCATGAAGTGGTAGTACTCTGACAGGAGAGGAGAGCGGACCATGGGAGAAATGGGCACTGGAGGGAAGGAATAGGCAGGTGAGAAGGGTAACAGTGGAGCTAGAATGGGGCACGGAAAAAGAGAAGAAGAGGGGGGAGAAATTACCAGAAAGTTGGAGAAATTGGTGTTCATGCCCCCAGGTTGGGGGCTACCCAGATGGAATATAAAGTGTTGCTCCTCCAACCTGAGAGTGGCCATTGTGGCAGTTGAGGAAGCCTGGGACACACATGTCAGAATGGGATCAGGGAATGTAATTAAAATGGATAACGACAGGAAATTCCTTCCTGTTGCAGATGGAGTGAAGATGCTTGACAAAGTGATCCCTCAATCTACATTGGGATTTCTCTAACATAGAAATTTCTCCCCATTCTCTCTCTTTCCTTTTCCACATTCTAGCTCCCTTCTTTCCCCTTCTCTTCTTCTCACCTGCTAACGCTTCCCCCTAGTGACCCTCCTTCCCTTTCTCCCATGGTCTGCTCTCCTCTCCTATCAGACTGCTTCTTCTTCAGCCCTTTACCATTTCCACCTATCACCTCCTAGCTTCTTACTTCATTCTCCCCCTCCCATCACCCGTTAACTTGTACTCCTTCCTCTCTCTGCACCTTGTTATTCTGGCTTCTTCCCTCTTCCTTTCCAGTCCTGATGAAGGGTCTCAGCCCAGAATGGTTTATTCCTCACCATAGATACTGCCTGACCTGCTGTGTTTAATGTGTGTTCCTCTGGATTTCCAGCATCTACAGAATCTTGTGTGTTCTCTACTAGGTATTTATGTTCCTCCAGTTCGGTCCCCAGTCTAATCCAACATTACCCAACATTAGCAGCTATGCCTAGAACTGTCAGGGCTTAAACTCTGGAATTCTCCCCACAAATATTACTGTGCCCTCTACCTCTCTTTCCTCCTATACCATTCCTTAAAATCCACTTGTCTGACTGTGGATTTTACCAATTAGCTTCAATTTATGGCATGTGAACTGAGTTATTGCTCCTGTGAGTTGTCCTGGAATGTTCATGATACAAGTGGAAACTGTTGCAAAAAACAAGTATACTGCACACTCTGCCTTTGAATTTACATTGAAATAGTATTCATTTGGGAAGCCAGAATGACTCTTCAGACTGAGGGTTCATTATCCTGCAATGGCAATTTCATCCCAACAAAAACTAACTGGCCGCAGCATAGCTGACTGGTGTGAGCCATGTGGTATTGACACTTCCAAAAAGATCGCAAGACCACAGAACGAGAGATTTAGAAAGAGGGATAAATGTCTTTAGTTAGAGGGGATACAAGAATAGCTGGGACTGGTCTCAGGACAGAGATGATTTGAACAGGAGTTTTATTATTTCTGTTTTGATTGAGAAGTATTTTACAGAAGGGCTGGTAATATAGTGATCAGTAGAAGTAGCATTCTTTTGTCATTTGTAGTGTGCAATTTGAAATAATGACTTTCAGAAGTAAGAATACATGAAGGGAAATAAGTTAGAAGACTGAATGAGAAGTGTGTCTTGGCACCCATTAGATAGCTCTAACAAAAAGCCGACACGTGCAAAGGCCAAATGGCTGATCTATGATTCTAATTCTAGCACAAGCACTTTATTTTCATTATTCGTTCTGTACACAAAAATTCAAAGGGTGTTATCTGTCTGTTTTCACAGAATGTCTTGTTCTGTCTTTTACAAATAACCATGTTGGCTACATGCATTCTAAAAGGGGAATTTATCTGATTTCAGGTTAGCATTTCCACTGTAGGCTACGGAGACGTCTGTCCAGAAACAATCCTTGGGAGGACCTTTGCTTTCGGCTGCATTGCTTTTGGGATCATTTTAAATGGGATGCCAATCTCCATCCTGTATAATAAATTCTCAGACTATTATTCGCAGCTGAAAAGCTATGAATATACAACTGCATCAAAGCAAAGAGGGGAAATTAACTTTCCAGCAAGACTAAGACAAAGGATAGCGGAATGCTGTGGAGGAGTCCCTCACCATCATCTGCCCAGAGAGCAGTAACATTTCTTCAACAAATGAACTTCCTTGTTTTGGGAAATATATGCTTTCTTGTTTTTTTTTTCTTTTAAAGATCTAACACTGTTTTGAAGAAATATCTCACTGTTGCAATGCAGAGAACAGATTAGCTTGTTCTCAGAAAAATGAAGGATTTTTAGAAAAACAGCTGGAAGTATTCTGTATTTAGTTTTCAAGGTTGAACCATTCGGCATTCAACATATTATGATATTATTCCCTAGCTTTGGACCATAACAAAAAGGTTTGTTTCACAAACCAATAGGCCTGAGTTAAATACTTATCGTGCAGCTCAAAACAGGTAAAATGTGTTTTTGTGCACAAGTGAAAGTACAATAGAAGAATGATCTAGATTTGGAAATTACAAGCATTGTGTCAAAAATTGTAGATGGTATCAAATTAGGATTAATTATAAGAAAGAAACTGAACAGCAAATAGCAAATTAAATTCAATTTGGTGATGTGTAAGGAGACATAAACATTTGAAAATGCTGGAATCTGGAGCAACATGCAATCTGCTGGAGGAATTCAACAGGGGGAAGGAAATTGTCAAATGTTTTGGATCACAGCCCTGCATCAGGGCTGAAAGTGGAGAAGGGAGTTGGCTGATATAAAGAGAGCCCAAGGTGGTGGCTGGACTAAAGAGGGGTGTAAGATGGGAAGGGGGAGAAGATGAGATATGTAGTGATAGGGGATTCATTAATTAGGGGAACAGACAGAAGGTTCTGTAGTTAGGGATGAGATTCCAGAATGCTATGTTGTCTCCCAGGTGCTGGATCAGGGACATCTCAAATTGAATCCACAGCATTTGTAAGTGGGAGAGTGAGCAGCCAGAGGTCATAGTCCAGATCAGTATCAATGACTCAGGTAGGAAGGCTAATGAGGTCCTGCGTAGTGGGTTCATAGACTTAGGTGCTAAGTTAAAGCACAGGACCTCCAGGGTTGTGATCTCAGGATTGCTACCCGTGCCACATGTTAGTGAGGTCAGAAATAGGAAGATCATACAGTTAAACATCTGGCTAAAGAGATGGCGCAGGAGGGAGGGCTTCAGATTTTGCATTATTGGGCTCTCTTTCAGGGAAGGTGGAACCTGTACAGAAGAGACGGTTTGCATCTGAACTGGAGGCAGACTGATATCCTTGTGGGGAATGCTAGTAATGCTGGTGGGGTGTGGGGGGGGGGGGGTGGTTCATGGTTTAAATCAGAGTTGCAGTGGGATGCAAACCAGAATCCCAGAACAGACATTGGAGTTGCAGCTAAGCCTACATACAAAGTCAGGAACTGCAAGATTGAGCATAGTGGGACTAATGATCTGAGTGGTGTACATTTCAATGCAAGGAGCATTGCAAGAAAGGCAGATGAGCCTAGGCAACGAATCAGCACATGGAATTACAACATTTGTAACTATTAATGAGACTTGGTTGCAGGAGGGGCAGGACTGGCAGCTCAATCTTCCAGGATTCCGTTGCCTTAGATGTGATAGAGTGGGAGGGCTTAAAGGTGGAAGGGTGGCATTGCTACTCGGGGAAAATGTGTCAACAGTGCCCGGACAGGACAGACTGGAAATCTTGTTCACTGAGGCTATATGGGTGGAAATGAGGAATAAGAAAGGATAACTACATTAATGAGATTATATTATAAACCACCCAACAGTCTGCGGGATTTAGAGGAGATTACAGGCTGCTGCAAAAAACATAAGGTGTGATAATCAGTGATTTTAACTTGATGCACATTAACTGGGACTTGCACACTGTAAGAGGGCTGGATGGGTTAGAATTTGTTAAGTGTGTTAAGGAAAGTTGCCTTAATCAGTACATCGAGATCCCAGCTAGAGAGTGTGTTACTAGGGAATGAGACAGGGTAGGTGACAGAACTTTGTATCTATTGATCATAATGCCAGAAGTTCCAAGATAATTATGGAAAAGGATGGGTCTGGTCCTCGGGTTGAGATTCGAAATTGGAGGCTGTTTGCTGGTTTACAAAATTGGAGGCTGTTTACAAAAGTGTACTTTGGTAAGTGGGAGGCCTTCAAAAATGAAATTTTGAGAGCACAGAGTTTGTATGTTACTGTCAGAATAAAAGGCAAAGATAACAGTTGTAGGGAACCTTAGTCTTCAAGAGATATTGAGGCCCTAGTTAAGAAAAAAGAGGAGGTGCATAGCAGTATAGGCAGGAAGGAGCGAATGAGGTACTTGAGTATAAGAAATTCAAGAAAACACTCAAGAAAGGAATCAAAAGGCATGAGGTTGCACTAGCGGACAAGGTGAAGAAGAATCCCAAGGGCTTCCACAGATATATTAAGAGCAAAAGGATAGGTTTCAATTGGTACATTTAGTATCAGAGAAATGTATACAGTATACATCCTGAAATTCTTTTTCTTCACAAACATCCACAAAGAATGAATGACAGTTAAATGTTAGAACCACAAAGCCCCCCCTGCAATTCACCTCTCCCATGCATAAGCAGCAGCAAAGCAACGACCCCCTCTCCCCCACCAGCAAAAAAAAAGCATCGGCACCCCCCACCGAGCACTCAATGCAGTAAAGCATTAACAATGATACAGACTTGCAGTACCCCAAAGACTAATCGTCCACCCGGTATTTGACATAGCACAGATTCTATCTGTCCCTAATAAGGGAAAAAGAGGTGTCCCGTTTCACAGCGAGAGGGGAGACGTAACAAAACAATTCACTAATTTATGGTATTAAAAGCACGGGAGTGGACTGTGAAAGCTGGAGACAGTCGTTGCAGGTGATAAGGAGAAACACAAAGTGCTAACTGCTGGCATCTGCTAAGTAAAGGAAGTGATATTTGGAACCATGGTGGGGGGGGGAAGTGCATGGCAGAATCAAATCAGGGTGGGAGGGGGGAAGCCTGTGGATGAACTACATATGTAATGGAACCAGGAGGGGAGGGAGTGATACAAAGATGGGTGAGGAGGGATGCTGGAGGATAGGAGTGAACAAACATCAGAGGACTTGTTGAGGGTCAGGAGGAGAAGGGGCAAAGGAAGCCCTGCAGGAGGGGTGAACTAGCTAAAATTGTAAAATTCCATGTCCGTGCCATCGGGTTGTGGACCACCCAGGCAGAACGGGAAGCTCAGTTCCTCTAGTTTGTGTCAGCATCACCCTGGTATTGGAAAAGGTCGAGGATGAACAGGGCAGCAAAGGAATGAACAACTTCTCTTTTGACTGCTCTCACATCTTACAGGTCAGCAGTGTCATCTGAATGGACCCTGGCTATGTCTTTCTGAACTGGAACAATCCCTTTCCAAACCTCTTGTGCTGCACAGCTCCTTCTCCATTATGTTGAAGATTACATTGGTATTGCTCCCTGCAACCAAGCGGAACGCATTAATTTTAGCACCTTTGATACAAATTTCCACTCAAGTCTCAAATTCACATGGACCATTTCTAACTCTTTGCTAGATTTCTCTGGCTACATCTCAGGAGACAAACTATCCACTGAACAACACCTCATATACCACTTGCACAGTCTACAACCAAATGGCACAAACATGTATTTCCAATCTCATGTAACCTCTGCTCCAGTAAGGTTTATTCTGCCCTACTTCTTTCCTTCTGATCCTCTGCCTCCAAATTTTGCCCCCCCCCCCCCCCGCCAACTCCTGGTTCCATCTACTCACTACACACATAGTTCACACAAAGGCTGCCCCCACTCCCTCCATCTGGTTCTGGGTCCCTCTGTCATTCATCTCTTCCCTAATGGTCCTATTGTAATCTCCTTATTAGATTCTAGCACAAGTAGCCTTTGTGTTCCTGCTTGTCACCCCTCAGCAATGGTCTTTAACTAGCACCCTCCTCTCCCCTCGTATTCCCATCCCACCCCCTCTGCTTTCCTTCATCTGTTTCTCATTTCATTTCACTCCATCTGCCCCATCTTTCATGCACCTGTCTCCGTCTCCCAACTTCATCACCCGTCCACCACCAGGCGCGACCTACCCATCATCTTTCACGCCACGTTGGGACTCCTGTCTCACCACTCCTCCTCTACTCTTTATGTTGACAATCTCCCTCCTTGGTCTCTGTCCCGACGTAGGCTTTTGATCCGAAATGCTGACAATTCCTTTCTCCTCACAGAAGCTGCTCGACTTGAGTTCCTCCAGCAGACTGGTCTTTGTATAATAAAATGTAAGTTGGTTCATGTTAGTAGGAGGGAGGAGACTTGTCAGATAATATATAAAAACATAGAAGGATAGAGGAGTTCAGGAATGCAAATATATATGTTAATAATGCTGACACAGCAAATTAAATCTATTGACAGCAAATGAAGCATTGTGCACATTGCTAAAGAAAGAAATAATACAGATGTTAAATTTATAAAGAGCTTTGATTATAAATAAATTGCTTACTTTGTACAGTCATGACCTCTATCCTACAGAAAGGATGCTGCAGCACTCAGCAAAGTACAGAAAAGATTCTTCATGAAAATCTGTTGTTTTTATGATCTTATTAGAATTCAGAAGACGGGACTACCAAGAGAGACTGAGCTAAAAATGGATTTTTCCTCAGGATTAAAAAAATGCGGAGATTCTGCAGTGTTGCAATAATGACAATACTCCCATTTTTGGGGTTGTGTGTAAACAAAGGAGCATAGAAGTAATATAATACAAAGAATTTAGGAGGACGTTCTTTGCCTGCATTGTTGCATAACTTGGAAACCCGTCCCTGTATAGATAATTGAAGCAAACAGCATTGATGCATTTAAAGAGTGGCTTGATCTGCAAACAATAGAAAAGGAAGAAATGCGTGTGGTTTGAATACTTTCATCATCCAATTCTATAGAGTGGCTTTTCCCTAGCTGTAGAATTAAATGCTAGTTTTAACGAGTAAATTCAGTTAACAAAGAGACAGATAAATGGCTGTCAACTCCATTTATTGAAACCATTCTTCATTAGACTATCAGCTGAATGGTGTTGTAGAATTTAAGGAAAAGACCTGAGTATTCTGAACCAGCCATTCCACGTGTGTTTCTCAGGATATGACAGGGCTGTAATTTTTGGAATCAGCAGTCAGTGAATGGTAGCTCTCCAGTGTCTACAAGGCAATCTCAGTTGAAGTCACCATCGTGTCCTAGAATGAGAGCCTAGTGTCTGGGAGGAGCAATGAAGTGCACAATGTATTTCCCTGTAATTCAACATAGAAGTTATTGTGCTTCATTTGCAATACTTATAAACATTTTGCAAGTTCAATAAAAGTTTGCAGTGACTCTTTGTGAATCTCATTAATTTGTGCCTGGAGATCTTTATGCATTCACACTTTTATCTGCAGCAGTAGTGAGAGGTTACTGTTGGCATAGTTTCCAGGTGACACCTGATAGGCAAGTTATATTTATGGAATTCCTTGGCCTAAATGGACAGGTAAGACTATAAATATATCCCTATTGTCCATTTCAAGCAGAGTCCAATTCAAACTAAATTAGGTGGAAGATTCCATCTTAATTAATTCTCCAAGGTATTAGCATCTGTGCAACGACAATCAAGCAACAGGATTCTGATCACAGAAGCAACATAAGACTAACATAAACATCCCGAATTTGGAGGTGATTCCTGCAGTATCCATGCAGGATCTATAATCACAGCCGTGACAAGTGAATCCAATTTAATATACTGAAGAGAAATGAACAAAAACAAGCCAGTGCTGCTCAATATTCTTTGTATTGGGCTGACATTGTAAAAGCATTTGAGAAAATTGATGGTATTTTTGATATTTAATCAGAAGACAATAATGCAGACCAGAAAAATTATGTTTTTAAAATCTTTCATTACCCTAAGGAATCTTTTTTAAATACATGCAATAAACTCTAATGTTAAAGTGCTCTCCAATCTGCTTAAAATGGCCCAAATTTCCAAAATGAAGGCAGGCTATACCTCATAAACTTTAGTATAACCTAACTCTCACGTAGCATTCACCGAAAGATCAATGATGTGAAATAATCATTGCCTTTGACATTCTGTACCAAATCAGAGCAATGAAATTTTACCCACAGCAGTAAATCAATTTGTCTCAGGTGCTAATGGAACAATGCTTGATATGATTTTCATTTGCGTTATTAACTGCTAAATTATATAAACAATAACCTCCTCAGACTCCAACAATCCTCAGGTTGTTGTTTTTCTTCTCAGCTGTTTATGAGATATTGCATCTGCAGGGGAAAAACATACTGCAGATTGTCATATCATCAGTCCAGTTGTGCAAAGACACAACAATCTAATCTATCAGCTGTGTGATCACTGGGTTTTGGCCAAGATGCAGGCAGGCAGGCAAAAAATTAGACATCAGAACAGCTCATAAATCTGGGGGAATGCAAAGGTGATAATGAAGGCCTTTGAAGTTTCCAGTGACTAATAAAGTCTGCACAGCTGCAGCATGAAGAAGCAAATAAAGATTAAGATTTGCTTTCAGAGTTTAGCATTCAAGTTTCAGGATGTAATAAGGTGACAGGAAACAGCTGGTAGATGGGATAATTTGCCCATCTGCTTAAAGTATTGAACTGCTATCCAGTGCTGTATTGGAAGGTGTCCGGAGAGTATTTCCTTTAAGTACCTCTTCTACCAAGTGCTTTATATACTGAACACTGTACATTATTATTTGCATCTACTGTCAAGTAGTTATAGTCATACAGAGACACAGTACTGAAACAGACCTACTAGCCATCAAGTCTGTGCCAGTAATCAACCATCCATTTTACACTAATTCTACTTTATTGCATTTTCTTTATTCTCTCCATATTCTTTTACACTCCCCCGCCCCCTGATCTACACCCTGGACCGTTGCCCAATTAACCAACCAATCCACTCTTCTTTGGGCTGTGGGAGAGAACCAGAAACCTGTGAGGGTGCCAGTCCTCAGTGCTTCATTCCATGACTGTTACTGCCCAGTACCACAAACAAAGTGGGCAGGAAATACCATAAATCGCAAATATGAGTTAGAAAGTCAAATTAACCTCATTATCAGGCTTCTGGTCATAAGCCAATTTGAGTCAGCAGCTCACCATGTATGAATAAAGATAAAATGTCATCCCTAACAATCAGGTGAGTGATCAATTCAGTAATATGATCCTGTTGTTTCAGGTCCAGAACATATTTGTCATTCACGTCACCAAGGAAAGAGGTGGTGGCCATTCATTGACTTCACACAAGCACTTAAAGCAGAAGAGACGAGATTAAGCAACTGAAAATTTTTGGGAACATCGCGGTGAACATATATTCTGTTCATTTTTCTAAAAGATTGAAATTGGAATTCAGAGTGTAAAAAATTAAATGCATTGTTCATATTTGGAACACTGCCTAAATAAATTATGCACCTTGACTATTTTAAGGATGACAGATTCAATACCTAAATGCTGCCTACAAATCTATTAAGGTCTGAATGTTCAGGTGAATTAATGAATTCCATTCCCGGCAAACATTAATTTTGCATCAAAAATTTTTAACCTCTCCCCTCAATATGTATAAATAATCTAAGAAAATTGACAAAGCAGATTGACAAAATTAATTTAAAATCAAATCAAGATGAAAGAAACATGAATGAACAGAACTTGTCACAGACTCAACCAGCTAGCACCTTTCTCAAAGTGGTGTATTTGTTGAACGTACATTATAATCGGCCCGGACAGACGGAGGAACAGCAGGGCTCACACAGCTAACGGTTTAAAAAAGTTCGTGTGTTTGGCGAGGTAAGTGGGTGAGTAGACTTCTTTTTCCTTGTTTCATCCCTGTAGAATTAGGTAGCATGACTGTAGGGTTAGTGCTTTTTTCAGGGTGTCAGATGTGGGAATCCTGGGAGACCTCCAGCCTCCCTGATGGCCACATCTGCGCCAGGTGCACCGAGATGCAGCTCCTCAGAGACCGTGTTAGGGATCTGGAGCTACAGCTTGATGACCTACTGCTTATTAGGGTAAGTGAAGAGGTGATAGACAGGAGCTACAGGGAGGTAGTCATCCCTAGGCTACAGGGCTGAGAGACTGGTGCAGGGGGCAGGGCTTCAGATTCTTGGATCATTGGGATCTCTTCTGGGGGAAGTATCACCTGTTCAAAAAGGTCAGGTTATACCTGAACCCGAAGGGGACCAATATCCTGGCGGGAAGGTTTATCAGAGCTGTTAGGGAGGGTTTAAACTAATTTAGCAGGGGGATGGGAACCGGAATGATAGAGCAGAGGAGGGGGAAAACAGAAATAAATCTAAGATAGTGAGCAGTAAATATGTCAGGAAGGACAGGCAGGTGATGGGACAAATTTGCAGCCATTGGGATAAGTGGCAGTGCAATCAATGCAAAAAGTGCCAAATACTGGACTTAAGGTATTATACTTAAATGCACGCAGCATAAGGAATAAGGTGGATGATCTTGTCGTACAGCTACAGATTGGCAGGTATGATATTATGGCCATCACTGAGACGTGCCTAAAGGATGCATGTCTCTGGGAGCTGAACATCCAAGGATACACGGTGTATCGGAAGGATAGGTAGATAGAGGGGGTGGCATGGCTTTAATGGTAAGAAATAATATTAAATCATTAGAAAGAGCTGACATAGGGTTGGAAGGTACAGAATCTTTATGGGTTGAGCTAAGAAATTGCAGGGGTAAAAGGACCCTGATGGCAGTTATCTACAGGCCTCCAAACAGCTGCAGTGATGTGGACTACAAATTACAACAGGGAATAGAAAAGGCTTGCCAGAAGGGCAGTGTTATGATAATTGTAGGGGATTTTAACATGCGAGTGGATTGGGAAAATCAGGTCGGCACTGGATCTCGAGACAGAGAATTTGTCTATTGTCTACGAGATGGCTTTTTAGAACAGCTTGTTGTTGAGCCCACTAGGGGATCGGCTGTACTGGATTGGGTATTGTGTAATGAACCAGAGGTTATTAGAGAGATGGAAGTGAAGGAACCCTTAGGAGGCAGTGATCACAACATGATTGAGTTCACTGTGAAATTTGAGAAAGAAAAGCCAAAATCTGATGTGTCGGTATTTCAGTGGAGTAAAGGAAATTACAGTGGCACGAGAGAGGAACTGGCCAAGGTTGACTGGAAAGGGACACTAGCGGGAAGGACAGCAGAGCAGCAGTGGCTGGAGTTTATGCGAGAAGTGAGGAAGGTGCAAGACAGATATATTCCGAAAAAGAAGAAATTTTCGAATGGAAAAAGGATGCAACTGTGGCTGACAAGAGAAGTCAAAGCCAGAGAAAAAGCAAAGGAGAGGGCATACAAGGAAGCAAAAATTAGTGGGAAGCCAGAGGATTGGGAAGTTTTTAAAAGCTTACAAAAGGAAACTAAGAAGGTCATTAAGAGGGAAAAGATGAACTATGAAAGGAAGCTAGCAAATAATATCAAAGAGGATACTAAAAGCTTTTTCAAGTATATAAAGAGTAAAAGACAGGTGAGTGTAGATATAGGACCAATGGAAAATGAAGCTGAAGAAATTGTAATGGGAGATAAGGAGATGGCAGAGGAACTGAACAAGTATTTTGTATCAGTCTTCACTGAGGAAGACATCAGCTGTATACCGGACACTCAAGGGTGTCAGGGAAGAGAAGTGTGTGCAGTCATAATTATGACAGAGAAAGTACTCAGGAAGCTGAATAGTCGAAGGGTAGATAAATCTCCTGGACCAGATGGAATGCACCCTCGTGTTCTGAAGGAAGTAGCTGAGGAGATTGTGGAGACATTAGCAAAGATCTGTCAAAAGTCGATAGATTCTGGCCTGGTTCCGGAGGACTGGAAGATTGCAAAGGTCACTCCGCTATTTGAGAAGGGGCCAAGGAAGCAAAAAGGAAATTATAGACCTGTTAGCTTGACATTGGTGGTTGGGAAGTTGTTGGAGTCGATTGTCAAGGATGAGGTTACGGAGTACCTGGAGGCATATGACAAGATAAGCAGAACTCAGCATGGTTTCTTTAAAGGAAAATCCTGCCTGACAAACCTATTTCAATTTTTTGAGGAAATTACAAGTAGGCTAGACAAGGGAGATGCAGTAGATCTGGCGTACTTGGATTTTCAGAAGGCCTTTGACAAGGTGCTGCATATGAGGCTGCTTAGCAAGGTAAGAGCCCATGGAATTACTGGAAAGTTACTAGTGTGGGTGGAGCATTGGCTGATCAGCAGGAAACAGAGGGTGGGAATAAAGGGATCCTATTCTGGCTGGTTGTCAGTTACCAGTGGAATTCCACAGGGGTCAGTGTTGGGACCGCTGCTTTTTACAATGTATGTCAATGATTTGGATTATGGTATTAATAGATTTGTGGCTAAATTTGCCGATGATACAAAAATAGGTAGAGGAGTGGGTAGTGTTGTGGAAACAGAGGGCCTACGGAGAGACTTAGATAGTTTAGGGGAATGGGCAAAGAAGTGGCAAATGAAATACAATGTTGGAAAATGTATGGTCATGCACTTTAGTGGAAGAAATAAACTGGCAGACTATTATTTAGATGGGGAGAGAATTCAAAATGCAGAGATGCAAAGGGAATTGGGAGTCCTTGTGCAGGATACAGTAAAGGTTAATCTCCAGGTTGCATCGGTGGTGAAGAAGGTGAATTCAATGTTGGCATTCATTTCTAGAGGTATAGAATATAAGAGCAGGGATGTGATGTTGAGGCTCTATAAGGCACTCGTGAGACCACACAGAGTATTGTGTGCAGTTTTCGGCTCCTTATTTTAGAAAGGATATACTTTCTAATATTTCTAATATACATTGGAGAGGGTTCAGAGAAGATTCACAAGAATGATTCCAGGAATGAAAGGGTTACCATATGAGGAACATCTGGCAGCTCTTGGACTGTATTCTCTGGAGTTCAGGAGAATGGGGGGGGGGGGGGGGGGGAATCTCATAGAAACATTCCGATTGTTAAAAGACCTGAACAGATTAGATATAGCAAAGTTATTTCCCATGGTAGGGGATTCTAGGACAAGAGGGCATGACTTCAGGATTGAAGGACGCCCATTTAGAACAGAGATGCGGAGAAATTACTTTAGTCAAAGGGTGGAGAATTTGTGGAATTTGTTGTCACATACAGCTATGGAGGCCAGGTTGTTGGATGTATTTAAGGCAGAGATAGATAGGTTCTTGATTAGCCAGGCCATCAAAGGGCATGGGAAGAAGGCAGGGGAGTGGGGATGACTAGAAGAATTGGCTCAGGCCATGATTGAATGGTGGAGCAGATGATGGGCCAAATGGCCTATTTCTGCTCCTATATCTTATGGAAAGCTAGAATGCCAAATGGCTAGCTATCTGCGATGCTGCTTTCAGCAAACTATGCATTCACACTCATGAGTCCCTCTCTACATAACCATATAACCATATAACAATTACAGCACGGAAACAGGCCATCCCAGCCCTCCTAGTCCGTGCTGAACACTTACTGTCACCTAGTCCCACCGACCTGCACTCAGCCCATAACCCTCCATTCCTTTCCTGTCCATATACCTATCCAATTTTTTTTTAACTGACAATATCGAACCTGCCTCTACCACTTCTACTGGAAGCTCGTTCCACACAGCTACCACTCTCTGAGTAAAGAAGTTCCCCCTCGTGTTAACAAACACTGCCCAGGCTCCTATCACTCACCCTAAATTGATCTCGCAAAATGCAAAACCTCATATTTTTCTAGATTGAAAGCCATTTGCCCATTCTCAGCCCAGAAGCTTAGCCAATCAAGATCCCCTCCATAATTTTCAAAACTGTCTACAATTGTCCCACTTCATATAACCCACACACTTACTAACTACGCCTTGTATGTTCACATCCAAATAGTTTATATAAATTACAATCAATTAAGTTCCCAACGCTGACCCTTAGAAACATAGAAACATAGAAAATAGGTGCAGGAGTAGGCCATTCGGCCCTTTGAGCCTGCACCGCCATTCAGTATGATCATGGCTGATCATCCAACTCAGAACCCTGTACCTGCTTTCTCTCCATACCCCCTGATCCCTTTAGCCACAAGGGCCATATCTAACTCCCTCTTAAATATAGCCAATGAACTGGCCTCAACTGTTTCCTGTGGCAGAGAATTCCACAGACTCACCACTCTCTGTGTGAAGAAGTTTTTCCTCATCTTGGTCCTAAAAGGCTTCCCCTTTATCCTTAAACTGTGACCCCTTGTTCTGGACTTCCCCAACATCGGAAACAATTTTCCTGCATCTAGCCTGTCCAATCCCTTTAGAATTTTATACGTTTCAATAAGATCCCCCCTCAATCTTCTAAATTCCAGTGAGTATAAGCCTAGTTGATCCAGTCTTTCTTCATATGAAAGTCCTGCCATCCCAGGAATCAATCTGGTGAACCTTCTCTGTACTCTCGCTATGGCAAGAATGTCTTTCCTCAGATTAGGGGACCAAAACTGCACACAATATTCTAGGTGCGGTCTCACCAAGGCCTTGAACAACTGCAGTAGAACCTCCCTGCTCCTGTACTCAAATCCTTTTGCTATGAATGCCAACATACCATTTGCCTTTTTCACCGCCTGCTGTACCTGCATGCCCACCTTCAATGACTGGTGTACAATGACACCCAGGTCTCATTGCACCTCTCCTTTTCCTAATCGGCCACCGTTCAGATCTGTTTTCCTGTTCTTGCAACCAAAGTGGATAACCTCACATTTATCCACATTAAATTGCACCTGCCATGAATTTTCCCACTCACCTAACCTATCCAAGTCACCCTGCATCCTCTTAGCATCCTCCTCACAGCTAACACCGCCGCCCAGCTTCGTATCATCCGCAAACTTGGAGATGCTGCATTTAATTCCCTCATCTAAATCATTAATATATATTGTAAACAACTGGGGTCCCAGCACTGAGCCTTGCGGTACCCCACTAGTCACTGCCTGCCATTCTGAAAAGGTCCCGTTTACTCCCACTCTTTGCTTCCTGTCTGCCAACCAATTCTCTATCCACATCAATACCATACCCCCAATACCGTGTGCTTTAAGTTTGCACACTAATCTCTTGTGTGGGACCTTGTCAAAAGCCTTTTGAAAATCTAAATATACCACACCCACTGGCTCTCCCCTATCCACTCTACTAGTTACATCTTCAAAAAATTCTATAAGATTCATCAAACATGATTTTTCTTTCACAAATCCATGCTGACTTTGTCCGATGATTTCACCTCTTTCCAAATGACCCTTGTTGCACAACGCTAGACACAGGCCTCCATTTCAATCTGTGGACAGTATTTCTTAGTTTGGAAGAAGTGCAGATGAATTGACTTTTCATCAAGGAGGATTGTTTGGACCCTGGATGATAAGGAAGAGATCAGATAGTGGACAGATTTTATATTTCATGCTCCTTCAGGGGAAGGGAAGATAGTCAACACGTACAACAAGCTGGAGGAACTCAGCAGGTCGGGCAGCATCCGTGGAAACGAGCAATCAATGTTTCGGGCCGAGACCCTTCGTCCGGACTGAAGAGGGAGGGCGCAGGGGCCCCATAAAGAAGGTGGGGGGAGGGTGGAAAGGAGAAGGCTGGTGGGTGTCAGGTTAAAAACCAATCAGAGGAAAGATCAAGGGGTGGGGGAGGGGATAGGCAGGAAAGGTGAAGAAGGAATGTAAGGGGAAAGCACTATGGGTAATAGAAGGCAGAATCATGAGAGAGGTGATAGGCAGCTGGAAGAGGAGGCAGAGTGAAACTGGAATGGAGGAAGGGAGGGGGAGGGAATTACCAGAAGTTGAAGAATTCGATGTTCATACTAAGGGGCTGGAGATCACTCAGATGGTGATGGGACAACAGACAAGGGCAAATGGAATGATCTCCTAACATTGTTGGGAGAGTGTAGGCTGCTAAATTCACACTGGATTCTACTAGGGTGATAGGAGAGGTCACGGTAAACCCCTACCATATTCATGGGCCAGAGAGAAATAGGTAATAGGAAGATACAGTAATTGTATCACCTGATTTGAAGGAAACCTTCACAAAGAAAAACACCACTTGCAAGATGCATTTGTTTGAAAAGTGATACTGTCTATTATATTCCTGCATTTATCTTTCCAAAAATGAGGCAAAATAGGTTTTATACAATTTTGCCATTTCTTCAGAACTGTAAGATTTCATCCCTCCTTTATATTATTGGGAATAATTTTTATTGACATTTTTAATACATTTTTTAACTGGTGTGGCTTACCATTTCCTCCAATGTTAAGGGCATGATTTCTTGTATGTGTCTCAGCAACCTTGAAACTTTTCATAACTAAATACACACTTTCTCTGTGAATCTACATTTATCATATGTTTGTACGTGGTGAGGAATTCCTGTTTTTGATTACTGTATGCCCTTAAGAAAAATTCTGAGTTGCCATCTGTTGTTGAGCTGTGGGATTTCTGCAGTATCTTTCAAGAGGAGATGATAACTGGAGAGCCCGTCTATATACTCAGATGGGACTGATAGATCTTTACACCACTCTTTTGAAGATGAGAAGGGAAGGTAATTTTGGCTCCCTAGACTTTATTAATCCCCTCAATCTGATTGTTATTGTATTCCATTTTGTGGGAGTTACTTGTGCAGAAAAGGATTCCTTGCATTACGACAGTGTCTATATTTTAAAACTCATTGGCTGTGAAGGTCTGCGGGGTGTCTTGAGAATGCTATATAAGTGATTTTTTTTTTCCCTTGAAGGGAAACGTTTTGTTTTCCCTGCATTGTGTTTGTGAACTTGCCAAACAATGCAACCTGAAGAAAATGAGTGAGTTTGACTGAGGTTAGATTTCACAATATCCACTCAGAGACACTCATCTTAACACACTCGTTCCATATCATCTTGCAAACTGCACAGCAAGTATGACTATTGGTTGAAAGGTAAGGTTCATAATGGATGTAACTCTGAAAGGTTCATTACTCATGTTTAAAAGGACACAAAATTACTTCCAAGCTAGTAGATCCTGCAAACTTCCATGATGGAAGATAGAATTTTAGGAAGTGAATCCATGATTAAAAAAGGTCACTTGTCATGTAATTGAATGTATAACAAATAAAAACTGACAAACTTGATTTATTTTGAGATCCACGTGGAATAGGTCCATCTGGCCCTTTGAACCACACACTCAGCAACTCCAAGCAACCTTTGATTTAACCATAAACTAATCACAGGATAATTTACAATGACCAATTAACCTACTAACTTGTTAGTCTCTGGACTGTGGGAGGAAACATGAGCACATGGAGAAAATCCACACATTCGACAGGAACGTGCAGACTCCTTACAGAGGACACTGGGATTGTACTCCAAACTCTGAAGCCCCAGGCTATAATAGCACCATGTTCACCACTATGCTACTGTGGCATGTTAGATGTTATTCATCCATCCCAATGGGTTTAAAGTGAGTATGGGTGTGTTTAAGGCGAGTGTAGGAACTGTGTTCACTGTGTGTTAGTAAGGGACAAAGATGGGGTTTCGAGCTAGATGCTGAACTACTAGGATTTCTGAACAAAGGGTTAGTGGATTACAGGAGTTTTACTCTAATGAGGGGCAATTTGGGATTTAGGCAACCTCCTTTGTGGCAAACTGAAATAGCAGAAAATGAGATTTAAGATTTAGCTGGAGACGGGATACACCAATTAGACTTTCCTCAGAAAATTACAAATATAAGAGTGCTAAATTGTTCTTCCTCCAAATTTTGTGTTAATGTGCAAATGATGTACCAACTATTGATACAAGAGCAAGGAAACACTAACAAAATCTCAGTTTTATATCAGCTACTTGTACGTCTGATATTTTATTGATAATATTAAAAATATTTACCCTTCCTAATATGTACCATTATCTTCAAAGATACTGTAATATGTAATAAAGTGATGAATAAAAGTTAGGATAGTTGAATAGCATTTGCTGAAATGTGTAATATGCAAGTTTATCTTTTGAAGAAAGTCACGATGAAGCAAAATTTGTTGGTGTTAATTGGGGGAATTTATTGATCATTACACCAAACATTCATTTTCTTGTACTATTGATTACTCATAATTAAAGGGAAGAGAGGAAAGTTTCTGAAGCAAAGACAAAATACAGTACATATAAAACGTGAGTAGGCCATCTGGCCCATCGAGCCTGCTCCACCATTCAATAAGATCATGGCTGATCTGACAATGGATTCATCTCCACCTACCTGTCTTTTCCCCATAACCCTTAATTCCCCTACTATGCAAAAATCTATCCAACCTTGTCTTAAATATATTTACTGAGGCAGCATCCACTGCTTCATTGGGCAGAGAATTCACAGATTCTCATGATTCAAAGTGCTGGCTAATTGATTGGGTTTCCAGTAGACTGAAGAGAGTCACATTGGGTAGTAAAGCATTCTTTAGATGTGCTTTCATGTCTAACTTACTTGCTGAACAATAGATCAGATAGTTAGAGGTATGAAAGTGGAGTCGAACAGACCAGCAAATCCCTTTGCTTAATTGATGTATGTTTTTATGTTTTCAAGAGAGCTACAATTAGCCTTCTAGCCTATTAAAGAAAACATTTGCCTGGTTTTATATTTCAATGTCTCACTGAGAATGCCTTCCAGGGAACATATATATGTATGTTGGGTCAGTGGCCGCAGCAATTTCCCTTGTGAAAGAATGTTTTGTCAACATTCTATCAAGGGAAGTACATGAATAATGTCCACCGAGCAAAGATATCAAAAGTTCTCATTAAACGTCAGCATGGGAAGTGGTTGCACAGTGTTAGATTACTGAAGGTCTTTGTTATGGTCTGGATCAGTAATCTGAAAATAAGTTCAATTCCAGCTGTTGCATATAAAAGTTTAAATTTATTTGGTTTTATGGGGGTACCTTCAGGGAAAAAATATTCCACTTTTGTGTGGTTTTCAAAAATTGGCTGCATTCTCTGAATGAATGAAACAACTTTATACAGTATAAACAAGGGATGGTGCCTTCAAGAGCAGAAAGAAAAGGAGAAAAATATGACAATAACATATAAAGTAATTTATAAAACCATAAGACAAAGGAGCACAAGTTGGCCATTCAGCCCATCGAGTCTGCTCCACCATTTTCTCATGAGCTGATCCATTCTCTCATTTAGTTCCACTCCCCCGCCTTCTCACCATAACCTTTGATGCCCTGGCTACTCACATACGTATCAATCTCTGCCTTAAATACACCCAATGACTTGGCCTCCACTGCCGCCCATGGCAACAAATTCCACAGAATCACCACCCTCTGGCTAAAAAAAATTCTTCCCATCTCTGTTCTGAATGGGCGCCCTTCAATCCTTAAGTCATGCCCTCTCGTACTAGACTCCCCCACCATGGGAAACAACTTCGCCGCATCCACTCTGTCCATGCCTTTCAACATTCAAAATGTTTCTATGCAGTCCCGCCTCATTCTTCTAAACTTGAAGGAGTACAGTCCAAGAGCGGTCAAATGTTCCTCATATGTTAACCCTCTCATTCCCAGAATCATTCTAGTGAATCTTCTCTGAACCCTCTCCAACATCAGCACATCCTGCCCAAAACTGCACACAGTACTCCAAGTGAGGTCTTACCAGTGCCTTATTGAGCCTCATCATCACATCCCTGCTCCTATACTCTATTCCTCTAGAAGTGAATGCCAACATTGCATTCACCTTCTTCACCACCAACTCAACCTGGAGGTTAACCTTAAGGATATCCTGCACGAGGACTCCCAAGTCACGTTGCATCTCAGAACTTTGAATTCTCTCCCCATTTAAATAATAGTCTGCCCGTTTATTTCTTCTACCAAAGTGCATGACCATACACTTTCTAACATTGTATTTCATTTGCCACTTCTTTACCCATTCTCCCAATCTATCCAAGTCTCTCTGCAGACTCTCTATTTCCTCAGCACTACTGGCCCCTCTGCCTGTCTTTGTATCATCAGCAAACTTAGCCACAAAGCCATCTATTCCATAATCCAAATCATTGATATACAATGTAAAAAGAAGCGGCCCCAACACGGACCCCTGTGGAACACCACTGGTAACCGGCAGCCATCCAGAATGGGATCCCTTTATTCCGACTCTGTTTCCTGCCATTCAGCCTATGCTCTGTCCACGTATGTAACTTTCCCATAATTCCATGGGTTCTTATCTTGTTTAGCAGCCTCATGTGCGGCACCTTGAAATTCCAAAGGCCTTCTGAAAATCCAAATACACAGCATCCACTGTATCTCCCTTGTCTAGCCTACTTGTAATTTCCTCAAAAAATTGCAATAGCTTTGTCAGGCAGGATTTTACTTTCAGAAAACCATGCTGGCTTTTGCCTATCTTGTCATGTGCCTCCAGGTATTCGGAAATCTCATCCCTAACTATTGATTCCAACAACTTCCCAACCACTGATGACAGGCTAACAGGTCTATAGTTTCCTTTCTGCTGCCTCCCACCCTTCTTAAATAGCAGAGTAACATTTGCAATTTTCCAGTCATCCGATACAATTCCAGAATCTGTTGATTCTTGAAAGATCAATGTTAATGCCTCCGCAATCTCTCCAGCTACTTCCTTCAGAACCCAAGGGTGCATTCCATCAGGTCCAGGAGATTTATCCACCCTCAGACCATTCTTCCTGAGTACCTTCTCTGTTGTAATCTTCACTGCACATACTTCACTTCCCTGACACGCTTGAATGTCTGGTATACTGCAGATGACTTCCACTGTGACGACTGATGCAAAATACACATTCAGCTCCTCTGCCATCTCTGTGTCTCTCATTACAATATTTCCAGCGTCATTTTCTATTTGTCCTACATCCACCCTCAGCTCTCTTTTAACCTTTATATACTTAAAAAAGCTTTTAGTATCTTCTTTGATATTAGTTGCCAGCTTCCTTTCATAATTCATCTTTTCCTTCCTAATAACCATCTCAGTTTCCTTCTGCAAGTTTTTAAAAGCTTGCAATCCTCTATCTTGCCACTATCTTTGGTTTTCTTCTTTTGCTTTAACTTTGGCTCTGACTTCGCTTGTCAGCTGCGGTAGTGTCCTTCCATTCGAAAATTTCTTCTTATTTGGAGTATATCTGTCTTGCACTTCCCTCATTTTTCACAGAAACTCCAAGCATTTCTGCTCTGCTGACCTTCCTGCTGGTATCCCTTTCCATTCAACCTTGGCCAGTTCCCCTCTCATAGATAGATAGATAGATAGATAGATACTTTATTCATCCCCATGGGGAAATTCAGCATTTTTTCCAATGTCCCGTACACTTGTTGTAGCAAAAACTCATTACATACAATACAATACTTAACTCAGTAATAATATGATATGCATCTAAATCACTAGCTCAAAAAGCATTAATAATAGCTTAAAAAAGTTCTTAAGTCCTGGCAGTTGAATTGTAAAGCCTAATGGCATTGGGGAGTATTGACCTCTTCATCCTGTCTGAGGAGCATTGCATCGACAGTAACCTGTCGCTGAAACTGCTTCTCTGTCTCTGGATGGTGCTATGTAGAGGATGTTCAGGGTTTTCCATAATTGACCGTAGCCTACTCAGCGCCCTTCGCTCAGCTACCGATGTTAAACTCTCCAGTACTTTGCCCACGACAGAGCCCGCCTATCTTGCCATTGTAATTTCCTTTATTCCACTGAAATACTGACACATTGGAAATTAGTTTCACCTTCTCAAATTTCAAAGTGAATTCGATCATATTGAGATCACTGTTCCCTAAGGGTTCCTTAACCTTAAGCTCTCTACTCACCACTGGATCATTGCACAACACCCAATCCAGCACAGCTGATCCCCTAGTGGGCTCAACAACAAGCTGTCCTAAAAAGCCATCCCTTAGACATTCTACAAATTCTCCCTCCTGAGGTCCAGTGCTAGCCTGATTTTCCCAATCCACTTTCATGTTAAAATCCCCGACGATTATCATGCCATTGCCCTTCTGACACGCCGTTTCTATCTCCTGCTGTAATTTGTAATCCACATTCTGGCTGCTGTTTGGAGGCCTGTATACAACTACCTTTAGGGTTCTTTTACCCTTGCCATTTCTTAACTCAATCCATAGAGACTCTACACCTTCTGATCTTATGTCATCCCTTTCAAATGATTTAATATCCTATACTTTCAACAGTATACGATTTGGGAAGTTGTGTTGCAGTTATATAAGACACTGGTGAAGCTGCATTTGGATTATTGTGTATAGTTTTTGTCACCCTGTTACAATACTAGAAAAATGCAGAGAAGATTTACCAGAACGTTGCCTGTACTTGGGGGAGGGGGGGGGTTGTAAATTATAATGAAAAATTATGGAAACTATGACTTTGTTGTTTGGAATACCGGTGATCTGATAGAGGTATGTAGATTAATGAGGGGCATATACAGGGTGAAAGCACATAGTCTTTCTCCCAAGAAGGGGGTGTTATCAACAAGAGAGCATAGGTTTAAGATCAGATGTGGTAGATTTAAAAGGGATATCAGGGGCAGCCTCTTCACGCAAAGGGTTCAAAGTTCAAAGTAAATTTATTATCAAAGTACATATACAACACTGAGATTCATTTTCTTGAGGTCAATCACAGGAAATACAAGAAACACAATAGGAAGAATGAAAGACTTCACCCAACAGGACAAACACGCAATGTGCAAAAGACAACAATGTGCAAATACAAAAAAAACAATAAATATCAAGAACATAAGAGGAAAAAGCCTTTTAAAGTGAGTCCATAGGTTGTGGAAATAGTTCAAAGATGGGGCGAGTGAAGTTGAATGAAGTTATCCACTCTTGTTCAGGAGCCTGGTGGTTGAGGTGTAATAACTGTTCTTGGGCCTGGTCGCGTGGGTCCTGAGGCTCCTGTACCTTATTCCTGATGGCAGCAGCAAGAAGAGAGCATGGCCTGGGTAGTGGGGATCCTTGACGATGGATGCTGCTTTCCTATGACAGATCCTCTGAAATGATAACATCGAGGAATTTTAAATTGCCGACCCTCTCCACCTCTGATCCCCCGATGAGGATTGGCTCATGGACTTCTGGTCTCCTCCACCTGAAGTCAATAATCAGCTCCTTGGTCTTGCTGACATTGAGTGAGAGGTTGGTGTTGTGGCAACACCTAGCCAGATTTTTCAATCTCTCTCTTATGTGCAGTTTCAGCACCACCTATGTTTTGGTCAGCAACAATGGTGTCATCAGCAAACTTAAATACGGCATTGGAGCTGTGTTTAGCTTCACAGTCATAAGTATAAATCGAATGTAGCAGTGGGGTAAGCACACAGTCTTGTGGTGCACCTGTGCTGATGGAGATTGTGGTAGAAATGTTTTGCCAATTTGAGCTGACTGGGATCTGCAGGTGAGGAAACTGAGGATTCAGTTACACAAGGAGGTATTGAAGCCAGGGTCTTGAATTTTATTGATTAGCAATTGTATCTTGGATTTCCTCACTTGCCAACCCCAAAAAGTTCAGATTAGCAAAAACGCCTCCTCCACAATCTCCATCAACACAGGTCCACCACAGGGCTGTGTGCTTATGCTCCTGCTCTACTCACTTTACACCTGTAACTGCTTGGCTAAGTACAGGTCCAACACCATATACAAGTTTGCTGAGAACATCGCTGTTGTGGTTTGTGTCAAAGATGGTGATGCATCAGCATACAGGAGGGAGATTGGAAATATGGCTGAGTGGTGTTATAACAACAACATCTCGCACAATGTCAGCAAGACCAAGGAACTGATTGCAGACTTCTGGAGAGGGAAACCACTCCTCATCGGAGAATCAGAGGTGAAGAGGGACAATAACTTTAAATTCCTGGGTGTCACTATCACAGAGGATCCTGTCATATAAATGTAATTGCAAAGAAAGCACAACAGCGCCTCTACTTCATTAGGAATCTGTGGAGATTTGGCATGACTTCAAAAATCTTGACAAACTTCTACAGATGTGTGGTGGAAAGTGTACTGACCGGCTGCATAACGGCTTGGGTATAGGAACATCAATGCCTTTGAATGGAAAACCCTGAAACATTTAGTGGATTCAGCCCAGTATATCGCAGATAAAGTCCTCTCAGCCGTTGAGCACATCTACAGGATCCATCATCAAAGATCCTCACCGCCCAGTCTATGCTCTTTTCTCACGGCTGCCATCAGGTACAGGAGACTCATGACTCACACCATCGGGTTCAAGAACAGTTACTACCCCTCAATTATCAGACTCTAGAACGAATGAGGATAACTACACTCATCTATTGAGATGGTGCCACAACCAATGATCTCACTTTAAGGACTCTATCTTGTTATTTCATGCTGTCATTATTTATTGCTATTTATTTATATTTGCATTTGCAGTTTGCTGTCTTCTATGCTCTTGCTCTTACATTGATCCTGTTTACAGATATTATTCTTTAGATTTGCTGAGTGTGCCTGCAGAAAAAAGAATCTCAGGGCTGTATGTGGTGACAATAAATATGACACTGACAATAAATTTTACTTTGAACTTTAGTTTTGAAGGGATAATAGTATTGAATGCCGAACTATAGTTAATGAAGAGCACCCTAATATATGCATCTTCGCTGTCCAAATGTTTGAGGGTTGAGTGAAGAGCCAATGAAATGGCATTCGATGTTGAACTATTGTGACGATAGGCAAATTGGAGTGGATCCAAGTCACTTCTCAGGCAGGAGTTGATATGTTTAATCACCAACCTTTCAAGGCACTTCATCACTGTGGATATACTCTACTGGATGATAGTCATTGGGGCAGGTCACCACGCTCTTCTTAAGCACTGGCATGATTGAAGCCTGCTTGAAGCTGCTGGGTGGTGCATATTTGAAATGAGCTGTCAGAACGGTTGAGGTGGACAAATCAGCAACATTTAAATGCCATTTAGTTAAGTACACGGATAGATGAGGTTTATTATATTGAGGGCCAAACACGGGCAGGTGGGGCGAGCTCACTGGGCAACACAGTCAGCATGGATGAGTTGAGTCAAAGGGCCTGTTTCCATACTGTATGTTTCTATGACAAGCTTCTCCAGATTAAATTACCCAAAGTAAATTAGACATTGCCTTTGTTCCAAATTTGTTCATTATGGAGAACTTTGGGTTGCTTGTCAGTTAATTTTCCAACCCAAAATGAAGCACAGCCTCTTATTTTGTATTAAAAAGTCAAAGCAAACACAAAGAAGGGCACTGTCTTTGTCTTGACCTCAACACTCAAAGAGATAACTAGATATTAACCACTCCTTTCACTGTCTTGGAGAGCAGGTGCAGGAAGATAACTGAAGTCTGGGAATGTATTTCCAACATTAGCACAACTTAAATCAACATTCCTTAGGAAATCCAAGGTTGTAAGGAAACCATGAAGCAAAACAATGTCAAAGATTAATTAATGATTTAGGATATATTAAAAACTAAGAAAGCCCACAAAGATCTAGCCAAGAAGGCAGTCTTAATGCTTTCAAGTTATAATTGTCAATGTCAGCACTTTCTGCAGTATTTCTAAATCTATATGGATTGTAGTTTTGCTCTCCCATGAGTAGTAGGCCATTTTACTAACTTAAGGCATAGGATCTCCAATTATATATATAAAAAATAACTTACTACCTTGTAACATGGGTCTCTGGCCTCGAGAGGGAAATGCTTTACTAGTTACAGCACTGCACCATCCATGATGTACTCAGAAACATCTGTATATATATAAAACAATTGATTGTTTGTTTGGTGTCACTTCAACAAATTTACTTGCACAGCATTATCTGGAGCACTGCTTCAACTTAAATGATCATGTTTATGGACTACAAAGATACAAGATGCCCTCTCTACTTTGTAGGCATAATACTACAGGCTTGTATGTCACCATATGCTCTCCAGTATTTTTAAAGTTCGTTGAAAAGCATTTTTGAAAAATTAGGTCATATACAAATGAGGTTATGTGAAGCCTGATATTTCTGCATGTAATGTAGCAATAGTCTGAGTAGGATTCATTAATCTCCTCAGTGTATTTTTTTTATGTCAATGTTGTATTTCACAGAAAACAGAAAAATTACTGAAACTTTAAGATCCTAACAGACATTAAACACCAGTATGTTTAATATTAGAGAAGCAAGGGTTTAGTGTGATTTAGAAACTGAAAGAAATTAGTGAGTGTGAGGTCATCAAATTTGGTACATAAGTCAGCAAAGTATTTTTTAAATGATGCTGACTGGTTAAGGTTTATGTTCAAAAGGACCAAGTACTGATATTAAGATATAAACTAAGCCAGTAGAAAGGAGGGCAAATAGTATGTTGGCAGTATGCAAGAGAATTTGAATATAAGACAAAGACCAGCTTCAGCTATACTGGGCCTTAGTAATACCACCCATAAAGATGGGTGTCCAGTTTTGTCTCTATCTAAAAATAGATATATTTCACTGGAAGAAATGCAGGGAAGATTCATTAAATTTGTTCCATAGATTATGGTTCATTGTATGAACGAAACTGAGTGGACAAGAACTGTATTTTATAGAGTACAAGATTGAAAGATTTACAGTTCTTTACAGGATACAGGGCAGCCAAAAATCATGAAGGCAATAGAACATTATTGTTCAATTGAGCACTTTTTGTCCCTCTTCCCTCTGGGAGAAGGTTCAGGAGCTTGAAGACTTGTACAGCCAGATTTGGGAACAGCTTCTTTCCAACAGTGATAAGACTGCTGAATGGATCCTGACCCGGATCTGGGCTGTACCTTCCAAATATCTGGACCTGTCGCTCAGTTTTTTTTGCACTACCTTACTTTCCCTTTTCTATTTTCTATTTATGATTTATAATTTAAATTTTTATTATATTTACTATCAATTTGTACTCCAGGGAGCGCAAAGCGCAGAATCAAATTTCGCTGTGATGATTGTATGCTCTAGTATCAACTGTTTGGCGACAATAAAGTAATAATAATAACTTCTGATATCAGTGCCAACCTTTTAAATTACTCTAAGATCATCTAATCCTTCTCTCCTACATAGCCCTCTGTTTTTCTATCATCTGTATGCCTATCCTGGCACTGTAAATTTACATGTTCTCTGTGACAGCGTGGGTTTCCTCAAACATTAAACATACCTCTGGCATCCACACCCCCCCATACATTCCTTCAATCTCCTTAAAATTATGCCCCTAGTATTAGCCATTTCCACCCTGGAAAAAGGTTTCTGACTATCCACTCGAACTTTGACTCTAATCATCTTGTACACCTCTATCAAGTCACCTCTCATCCTCCTTCACTTCAAAGCGAAAAGCCCTACCTCTCTCAGCCTATGCTCCTTCATAAGACATGCTCTCTAGACCAGGCAGCACCCTAGTAAACCTCCTCTACAACAGGCTTCAAGAAACATTCTTTCATTTCAAAGGTAGATAAAGCCAGAGGACATAGCTGTAGAATAAAGGGAAAAGGGGAGAGATTCAGAGGGGATATGAGAAAGAAAACATAGAAAACCTTTTGCACAATACAGGCCCTATGGCCTACAAAGTTGTGCCGACCATGTCCTTACCTTGGAACTACCTAGGCTTACCCATAGCCCTCTATTTTTCTAAGCTCCATGTAGCCATCCAGGAGTCTCTTAAAAGACCCTATCGTTTGCACCTCCACCACTGCCACCAGCAGCCCATTCCACGCACTCACCACTCCCTGACATCTCCTCTATACCTACTTCCAAACACCTTAAAACTATGCTCTCTCGTGCTAGCCATTTCAGCTCTGGGAAAAAGCCTCTGACTATTCACATGATCAATGCCTCTCATTATCTTGTACACCTCTATCAGGCTACCTCTCATCCTCCGTCGCTCCAAGGAGAAAAGGCCGAGTTCACTCAACCTATTCTCATAAGGCATGCTCCCCAATCCAAGCAACATCTTTGTAAATTTCCTCTGCACCCTTTCTTTGGTTTCCCATGCCCTTCCTGTAGTGAGGCAACCAGAATTGAGCACAGTATTCCAAGTGGGGTCTGAGCAGGATCTTACATAGCGGCAAAATACGTCTCGGCTCTTAAAACTCAATCCCACGATTGATGAAGACCAATGCACCATATGCTTTCTTAACCAGCATCAACCTGCGTAGCAGCTTTGAGTATTCTATGGAGTTGTACCCCAAGATCCCTCTGATTCTCCACACCGCCAAGACTCTTACCATTAATGCTATATTCGGCATCATATTTGACCTACCAAAATGAACCACCTCACACTTATCTGGGTTGAACTACATCTGCCACTTCTCAGCCCAGTTTTGCATCCTATCAATGTCCCGCTGTAACCTCTGACAGCCCTCCTCACTATCCACAACACCCACAACCTTTGTGTCATCAACACATTTACTAACCCATCCCTCCACTTCCTCATCCAGGTCATTTATCAAAATCACAAAGAGTAAGGGTCCCAGAACAGATCCCTGAGGTACTCCACTGGTCACCGACCTCCATGCAGAATATGACCCATCTACAACCACTCTTTGACTTCTGTTTGCAAGCCAGTTCTGGATCCACAAAGCAATGTCCCTTGGATCACATGCCTCCTTACTTTCTCAATAAGCCTTGCTAAAATCCATATACACTACATCTACTGCTCTTCCTTCATCAATGTGTTTAGTCACATCCTCAAAAAATTCAATCAGTCTCGTAAGGCACAACCTGCCTTTGACAAATCCATGCTGACTATTCCTAATCATATTATGCCTCTCCAAATGTTTATAAATCCTGCCTCTCAGGATCTCCTCCATCAACTTACCAACCTGCAGAAGAAAGACTCACTGGTCTATAATTTCCTGGGCTATCTCTACTCCCTTTCTTGAATAAAGGAACAACATCCGCAACCCCCCAATCCTCCCAAACCTCTCCCATCCTCATTGATAATGCAAAGATCATAGCCAGAGGTTCAGCAATCTTCTCCCTCACTTCCCACAGTAGCCTGGGGCACATCCCATCTGGTCCCGGTGACTTATCCAACTTGATGCTTTCCAAAAGCTCTAGCACATCCTCTTTCTTAATATCTACATGCTCAAGCTTTTCAGTCCGCTGCAAGTCATCACTACAATCACCAAGATTCTTTTCCGTAGTGAATACTGAAGCAAAGTATTCATTAAGTACCTCTGCTATTTCCTCCGATTCCATACACACTTTCCCACTGTCACACTTGATTGGTCCTATTCTCTCGCGTCTTATCCTCTTGCTCTTCACTTGTAGAATGCCTTGGGGTTTTCCTTAATCCTGTCCGCCCAAGGCCTTCTCATGGCCCCTTCTGGCTCTCCTAATTTCATTCTTAAGCTCCTTCCTGCTAGCCTTATAATCTTCTAGATCTCTATTATTACCTACTTTTTTGCACCTTCCATAAGCTCTTCTTTTCTTCTTGGCCAGATTTACAACAGCCTTTGTACACCACAGTTCCTGTACCCTACCATCCTTTCACTGTCTCATTGGAATGTACCTATGCAGAACCTCACATAAATATCCCCTGAACATTTCTTCTGTACGCTTCCGAGAACATCTGTTTCCAATTTATGCTTCCAAGTTCCTGCATGATAGCCTGATAGTTCATCTTACTCCAATTAAACGTTTCCTTAACTTGTCTGTTCCTATCCCTCTCCAATGCTATGATAAAGGAGATAGAATTGTGATCACTATCTCCAAAATGCTATCCCACTGAGAGACCTGACACCCAACCAGGTTCATCTCCCAATACCAGATCAAGTGCAGCCTCTTGTAGGCTTATTTATATATTGTATCAGGAAACCTTCCTGTACAATCTTCACCCCATCTAAACCTCTCATTCTACGGAGATGCCAATCAATATTTGGGAAACTAAAATCTCCCACCACAACCCTATTATTATTACTCCTCTCCAGAATGTCTCCCTATCTGCTCCTCAATGTCTCTGTTACTACTGGGTGGTCTATAAAAACAGGTAGTTATTGACCCCCTCCTATACCTAACTTCCACTCAGACTCCGTAGACAACCCCTCTATGACTTCCTCCTTTTCTGCAGCGTGACACTATCTCTGATCAATAGTGCCACACCCCACCTCTTTTGCCTCCTGCTGTCCTTTCTGAAACATCTAAAGCCTGGCACTCGAAGTAACCATTCCTGCTCCTGCACCATCCAAGTCTCTGTAATGGCCACAACATCATAGCTCCAAGTGCTGATCCACGCTCTAAACTCATCCGCTTTATTCATAATAATACTCACATTAAAATAGACACATCTCAAACTATTGGTCTGAGCGCGTCCCTTCTCTGTCACCTGCCTATCCTCCCTCTTGCACTATCTCCAAGCTTTCTCTATTTGTGAGCCAACCTCCCTTTCTTCTGTCACTTCAGTTCGGTTCCCACCCCCCAGCAATTCTAGTTTAAACTCGCCCCAATAGCCTTAGCAAACCTCCCCGCCAGGATCTTCATCCCCTTGGGATTCAAGTGCAACCCGTCCTTTTTGTACAGGTCACACCTGCCCCAGAAGAGGTCCCAATGATCCAGAAATCGGAATCCCTGCCCCCTGCTCCAATCCTTCAGCCATGCATTTATCCTCCACCTCATTACATTCCTATACTCACTGTCATGTGGCACAGGCAGTAATCCCGAGAATACTACCTTTGAGGTCCTGCTTCACAGCTTCCTTCCTAACTTCCTGTAGTCTGTTTTCAGGACCTCCTCCTTTTTCCTTCCTACGTCGTGATGAGTACCTAGAATACACCGCCTGAGATAGTGCAGAAAACAAAATCAAAGTCTTTAGACGACTTTTGAATCACTTAGACACAGAAGGATACGGGTAAATTTTAGTATGAATGGCTGTCCACTGGTCAGTGTGGATGAGGTGGTCCAAATGGCCTTTTTCTATGCTGGACATCTCTGACGGTGATACATTTCCCCTGGCTAAGGAGTCCAGAATTAGTTGCAGTCACTCCTTTACAGTAAGGGCACTCATTCATACTGGCTTCCAACAGAGCAATCCCATCGGTCTTCTTCTCCTTCACTTTTTCCACTTGTAGTTCTGTAATATATTTTCTCTCAACTTTTGTCTTTCTGCTACCTAACTGCACTCTGCAATAATTTCTAGTAGCCATTAAAAACAGAAAATGTTGGAAACACTCAACTGCACAGAGGGTATCCAGTGAAGAGCAAAACAGTCATTATCTTCTGGTAATAAGAGCCTAAGGGTATACAACTATAGAAAAAATCCAAAATATTTCACTTTAAATAAAAATAATGCATTCCCTTTTGCAAGTGTTTACATGGAAAGCTTGTGCAGCTGCAATTTGATATTATGCCTCTCAGTTTTATCAAGGCCAAAGAAAGTCAGCTTTCCTTTTGTAAATATTGGCTACTTATTTAGTTCATTTGAGAGCACATATGGAGAACCTTATGTTATTTAACAAACTAAAAAGTGAAGTGCCAGAAATGGTAGTGCACACAATTAGAAACTAGGAGTGATTTTATTTTTATATAAATAAAACATTTTACTTTTATTACATAAGAATAATAGCATCCAATTATAAAAGTAGAATAGGTAAAACTTTCCCAGACATGATTTACAAATAAGGTTGGTATTTGGTAGCATCTCGTCTTCCCAAATAATCTATATTTAAAAGAAATTACTAATCTCAAAATTCAGCATTTTTTTGCTTTTAATTCACAAATCTATCAATTATAAACTGCAATGTACTGCAAATTCAAGAAGACAGAAGCTTCACTGCTTTAATAACCACCTTGATGGTGCTGGTGCACCAAGATGGCACAATTGTATCTTACAACATTTCCAAGATTCTCTTGAAGACACCATTTGGTGAAATGTAGAGCCTAATGGAATAGTTTTGTCTGACGCAACAAACATTGTGAAGAAAATAGCTATTCTCTTCCCAATATACAAAAGTTTAATTTAATAAACAGTCAATTAGCTTTTGTCTAAAGTTTCACAAACTTGTTTTCAGCTGCTTTTAATCAGGGCTTTACACTACCGGCAGTCAATTTTTCTAACAATATTTCCACACCCTTCACGTTTGTCATTTTCTTGAACTTGGGAATAAGGCCCTTTAAACCTTTCTTCACTTCCAGGGCTACGTCGTCATTGTTACTTTGAAGAAGACTGAAAACAAGAAATAGGTATTAGATTTCAAAGTTAAATATTCATGTAATTTTTCAGAGGCAGCTCTCAGCAGTGAAAAAGCAGCCTCTCTGAATCTGAGTAGCAGTAACCTAACCAGAGTGAAACTGCAAGAATGCACAGCAAAAGTAATTTCAACATTTTTCTGAAACACAAATACTTACTAAACATACTGTAATGAAGTGGTATGATCCAACAAAAATGTAGTTGATCAATTAAAACATTGATTAAAAATCATTTAACCTAGTGTCTGAAAATCGACTTGATGGAAATTTAGTGCTTGGTAATACTATCAAAAAATTCCTTCAAGTTGCAGGTCACAAGTATGAAAATTTCAGATGGAGGAAAAACATAGAATGTTGTAATCAACTCTATAAATAACATTCACTGGTTCTATAGTAAGCCAAGAAAAGAGCTGAATGATTCAGTTCGGTGCCACTTAATGAACTAGTTCGTGATGGTGTTTTGCTGAAGTGTAGTCATAGACATACATAATTAAACAAGAGAAGCAATTCCCATCATACTCTCACCAGTGCATCATTAAATAATTTTGGAGACCTGTTGCTGCAGGAAGCATAGCATCTTTTAAGGTCATGGCATTTAAATTATTAATCCAATTGAATTTTGCCACCACATAACAATTATAATATTTTGATGCAACAAACACAAGGAAGCAATCACCATAACCAGAATAACCAAATTTGAGTTTACAGACTAGAACATTATTGGCCCGAAATAGCAAATTATAATTACTTATAACTCCTTATTATTATAGTATATAAGTAGTAATAATAATAAGTTATGTATATTATATAGTATATAATCAAAATGCTCCAGGTCTCCTCCTACAACAAACCCCTCCCAATCTCCAGTAATTTGCTTGGGAACACCTTCCTTAAATCCATTTTTACTACTCTGATCCACTTCTCTAATTCCCAATCTATTTATACTCAATATCCATGACTTTGTACAATGCAACGAAATGTTTCTGTATGTTATGGAATCTATAGAAACTATGCTGTGGCTGAGTACATCTTTGGTCAAAATGTAACAACCATTAATCACAGTGAAATCAGTGACTAACTTTAGCATACAAAAAATGTAAATTAAGTATTTCTTCAGATTAGCAAACTACAGATCTTTAAACTACAAGTATTTATATTGAAACTAACAATCACTTTAATATCATAGTTACCTGCAAACTACAATTGCTCCACGGTTTACTTGTGTCCAGGTCTGCAGATTCTTAATGCCAACATGCTCCACTAAGGTTTTGGCAAAGCACTCTGTAAGAAAGATTTAATACTTGTTAGCATCTAGTTTTTTTCCAGATGTTATTCTCAATCAGCTACACCTCAGCTGCTGTAAAGAATATTACACGTTATTTCCATAATTCAACTGAACCTCAAATAAATTACAAGAACATAATATGACCAGAATATAACATGTCTTTTCACAATTCTTTTGGAATACTAGTACAAAGGAGAATCAACAAAACCTAGCTTGATTTAACATTGACTCTGGTTGAAAAGCTATCAACTGGGTTTCCAAATGTCAAAATATCATTGTGCACAACAAAAATCTTTATAACATTGTTTTTGTCAATTAAATTTGGTTTGGATTTCATAAGCTTGTTATTAAGAATGAATGTCTATGCTATGTGAGCAAGCAGAGGACTTTCAGCGTAAACTTAAATATAGCTGTCTGTATCAAATTGCTAATAATTTCAATTAAGACCACTAACCAACATCATGCAACATAATGAGTTAAAATGGACGAAAACATTTTGAAAGGTGGCCTCATTTTTCTATATGTAACAGGCAGAAAAATCCCTGTTGTAATTGTGATAAATTAGCTAGCTGTAGCAACACAACAAAGTAAAAGTGCAATGGACTGCAGACTAACATTTCAAGAAGCATAAACACAACAATCTTAAAGGCTGCGTTATTTTTCATTATTTTGGAAATTAAAAAAAATGATTCCAGCATCACATGAAGGAATGCTTTTGTTACACTCAATTTAAATCTCATTTTTAAAATTGTCAGGTGCATTTTCAAATAGAAAATTATGCATGTGAAGATTTACAGTGCCTAAAGTATTCACACCCCCCTGTAGGAAGTTTTCATGTTTTACTGGGGCTTACCTTCCTCCACCCTCATCACTGCCCTCAACCGCATCTCTTCCATTTCACAAACATTGTTCTTACCCCATCCTCCCTCCACCCTACCAAGGTAGGGTTCCTCTTGTCCTCACCTACCATCCCACCAGCCTCCACATCCAGCACATACCTGCCATCTCCAACGGGATCCCCTCCCCCACCCCCACTTTCTACTTTCCACGGGGATTGCTCCCTATGCAATGTCCTCATCCGTCCCCACTGATCTCCCTCCTGGCACTTATCCTTGCAAGCAGAACAAGTGCTACACCTGCCCCTACACCTCCTCCCCCACTACCATTTAGGGCCCCAAACAGTCTTTCCAGGTGAGGCGACACTTCACTGGTGAGTCTGTTGGGGTCATATCTATGTCTGGTGCTCCCGGTGTGGCCTCCTGTATATCGGCAAGACCCGACGTAGATTGGGAGATTGTGTCACCAAGCATCTACGCTCCGTCCACTGCAGGATTTCCCAGTGGCCACCCATTTTAATTCCATTTCCCATTCCCATTCTGATATATCAATCCATTGCCTCCTCTACTGTTGCAGTGAGGCCTCACTAAGGTTGGAGGAATAACACCTTATATTCTATCTGGACAGCCTCCAACCTGATGACATGATCATCAATTTCTCAAACTTCTGGTAACTCCCCCCCCCCCCACCCCCAATCCCTTCACCATTCTCCATCCCCCTCGCTCTCTCTCACTTTATCTCCTTGCCTACCCATCACCTCTAGTGCTCCTCCTCCTGTTTTCGCCCTGTATCTCTTTCACCATGGGAACCATGAGTACAACCACGAATTCTCAACTGGATTGTGGTCTGAACTCTGATTTGGGCACGCCGGTACATTTACTTTGTTGATTTTAAACATTTCCTGTGTAGCTTTGGCTTTAGGGCTAGGGTCATAGTCTTGCTGGAAAACAAATCTTCTCCCAAGTCGCAGTCCGCCAGCAGATTGAATCAGGTTTTCCTCCACGGCTTCCCTGTATTTTGCTGCATTCATTTTTACCATCTATCTTCACAAGCTTCCCAGGGCTTGCTGCACTGAAGCATCCCCACAGCATGATATAGCCACCACCATGTTTCACGGTAGGGATGGTGTATTTTTGATGATGTGTGGTGTTTGGCTTATGCCAAACATAGCGTTCAGTCTGATGGCCAAAAAGCTCTTTTTTGGTTTCATCAGACTGAAGAACCTTCTTCCAGCTGACTTCAGTCTCCCATGTCTTCTGCTAAACTCTGGCCAAGACTTCGTGAGTTTTTTTCCCAACAGTGGCTTTCTCTTTGCCACTCTCACAGAAAGCTGTGACTGGTGAAGCACCCAGGCAACAGTTGTTGTATGTGCAGTCTCTCCCATCTCAGCCACTGAAATTTGTAACTCCTCCAGAGTTGTCACAGTTCGCTTGGTGGCCTCCCTCACTAATTCCCTTCTTGCATGATCATTCAGTTTTTGAGGACATCCTGCTCTAAGCAGATTTACAGCTGTGCCACATTCTTTCCATTTCTTGATGTCTGATTCAACTATACTCCAAGGGATATTCAGTGACTTGGAAATTTTGTTTCCATCTCCTGACTTGTGCTTTTCAATAACCTTCTTGCGGAGCTGCTTAGCGTGTTCTTTTGTCGTCATGGTGTAGTTTTTGCCAGGATACTGACTCACCAGCAGTTGGTACAGATATAGGTATATTTTTACTACAATCAGTTGAAACACCTTGACTGCACACAGGTACATCTCCATTTAACTAATTATAGACAATAGACAATAGACAATAGGTGCAGAAGTAGACCATTCAGCCCTTCAAGCCTGCACCGCCATTCTGAGATCATGGCTGATCATCTACTATCAATACCCGGTTCCTGCCTTGTCCCCATATCCCTTGATTCCCCTATCCATAAGATACCTATCTAGCTCCTTCTTGAAAGCATCCAGAGAATTGGCCTCCACTACCTTCCGAGGCAGTGCATTCTAGACCCCCACAACTCTCTGGGAGAAGAAGTTTTTCCTTAACTCTGTCCTAAATAACCTACCCCTTATTCTCAAACCATGCCCTCTGGTACTGGACTCTCCCAGCATCTGGAACATATTTCCTGCCTCTATCTTGTCCAATCCCTTAATAATCTTATATGTTGCAATCAGATCCCCTCTCAATCTCCTTAATTCCAGCATGTACAAGCCCAGTCTCTCTAACCTCTCTGCGTAAGACAGTCCAGACATCCCAGGAATTAACCTTGTGAATCTACACTGCACTTCCTCTACAGCCAGGATGTCCTTTCTTAACCCTGGAGACCAAAACTGTACACAATACTCCAGGTGTGGTCTCAACAGGGCCCTGTACAAATGCAAAAGGATTCCCTTGCTCTTGTACTCAATTCCCTTTGTAATAAAGGCCAACATTCCATTAGCCTTCTTCACTGCCTGCTGCACTTGCTCATTCACTTTAAGTGACTGATGAACAAGGACTCCTAGATCTCTTTGTATTTCTCCCTTACCTAACTCTACACTGTTCAGATAATAATCTGCCTTCCTGTTCTTACTCCCAAAGTGGATAACCTCACACTTATTCACATTAAACGTCATCTGCCAAGTATCTGCCCACTCACCCAGCCTATCCAAGTCACCCTGAATTCTCCTAACATCCTCATCACATGTCACACTGCCACCTAGTTTAGTTTCATCAGCAAACTTGCTGATGTTATTCTCAATGCCTTCATCTAAATCGTTGATGTAAATCGTAAACAGCTGTGGTCCCAATACCGAGCCCTATGGCACCCCACTAGTCACCACCTGCCATTCCGAGAAACACCCATTCACTGTTACCCTTTGCTTTCTATCTGCCAACCAGTTTTCTATCCATGTCAATATCTTCCCCCAAATGCCATGAGCTCTGATTTTACCCACCAATCTCCTATGTGGGACCTTATCAAATGCCTTCTGAAAATCAAGGTACACTACATCCACTGGATCTCCCTTGTCTAACTTCCTGGTTACATTCTCAAAAAACTCCAATAGATTAGTCAAGCATGATTTGCCCTTGGTAAATCCATGCTGGCTCGGCCCAATCCTATCACTGCTATCTAGATATGCCACTATTTCATCTTTAATAATGGACTCTAGCATCTTCCCCACTACTGATGTTAGGCTGACAGGATGATAGTTCTCTGTTTTCTCCCTCCCTCGTTTCTTAAAAAGTGGGATAACATTAGCCATTCTCCAATCCTCAGGAACTGATCCTGAATCTAAGGAACATTGGAAAATGATTACCAATGCATCCGCAATTTCCAGAGCCACCTCCTTTAGTACCCTAGGATGCAGACCATCGGTGTGGATAGAACTGAGGAACAGTAAGGGCAAAAAGACCCTAATGGGTGTTGTCTACAGGCCACCAAACAGTAGCATGGATATTGGATGCAAGTTGAATAGGGAGTTAACATTGGCATGTGGCAAAGGTAATGTCGCAGTAGTTATGGGGGATTTCAACATGCAGGTGAACTGGGAGAATCAGGTTGGTGCTGGACCCCAGGATAGGGAGTCTGTAGAGTGCCTACGGGATACATTCTTGGAACAGCTTGTATGAGAGCTGCCTGCTGCAATATGTGACTTTTGAAACCAATTGGTTGCATCAGTGATGATTTGGTATCATATTAAAGGGCAAAATAATTCAATCAATTATTTTGTCTTTTATATTTGTAATTAATTTAGATCACTTTGTAGTGATCTGTTTTCACTTCGATACAGAGTCTTTTTCTCTTATCAGTGTCAAAAAAAGCTAAATTAAATCCACTGTGATTCAATGTTTTAAAACAACAAAACACGAAAACTTCCAAGGGGGGTAAGTACTTCTTAAGGCACTGTATCCTGGCTGCTTTCTCATGTTCCCATTATGAGATACTTTTAAAACGCAATGTATTTGAAATATTCCTTGAATGCAGTTTTAGACAAGATTTTATAAGTTATAAACACAGTAACTTTGGAAATGTCTTCTAATAAAATGTTTATGGTGGAAGTTGGAAGGCTGTGATAAATTAGCTAAAAGCAACATCAATAGTAAAACAGATCTGATGAAACAAAGGTATCACTCAAATTTGTCTTTCACATACTGTACAGGTTATTGATAAATTCTTTGAAATACTCTTCTCCATCTCTCAGTATCCAAAATGATTTAATCTGGGAAAATATTCAAATATCAAAAATAATAACTCTTTGTTGCAAAGAAGATTTAACAAGTTCCAGAAAAAATACATTAACAATTCCTTTACCTGTCTTTTGAAGTTCTTTCATCTTTTCATCTTGCTCTATTAACCATTTAAGGACAAGATGACCCGCTGGATGCTCTGCCATGTGGGGCTAAAGAAAACAAGGAGGAATGTAAGTCATAATCCCATGTGCTTGGACTCGAGCACTTTTAAATTCAGGCATAACTCTTAATTGAAATTGATAACAGGACTTTTGACAAGGACACCTGAATCAAGTACTTCAACTTTTATAAACAAGTCATTGTGTTGATTTTAGATCTGGTGGCAAATGCCCACACAAGGATTGAATACAATGCATATCACTCTGTGTACCATTTTCCAATTATACGCACAGGTTCATGACATCTTGTAGCTAATCTGTAGTGTGATTTAACAGACTGGCTTATTCCGTTAAATATACCTTAACCATAAATTCATAATGACATTCAGACAAAAAGCAATGAGGGCATTGTAAGTGATTGGTGTGCATTCCAATTACATCTGAAAGTGCGCACAGAAGGTTTACAAAGATGTTGTCGGGACTTGAGAAACTGATTTACAGAGGAAGGTTGAATAGGTTAGAACTTTATTTCCCTGGAGTGTAGAAGAATGAGGGGAGATTTGATAGAGGTACTTAAAATTATTATGGGTATAGATAGAGTGAATGCAAGCAGGCTTTTTCCAGAGGCTACTGGAGAATAAAAACAGAGGACATGGGTTAAGGGTGAAGGGGGAAAAGTTTAAAGGGAACATTGGGGAGGGGGGGGACTTCTTCACACAGAGAGTGGTGGGAGTGTGGGATGAGCTGCCAGATGAAGTGGTAAATGCGGGCTCACTTTTAACATTTAAGAAAAACTTGGACAGGTACATGGATGAGAGGGGTATGGAGGGATATGGTCCAGGTGCAGGTCAGTGGAACGAGGCAGAAAAATGGTTCGGCACAGCCAAGAAGGGCCAAAAGGCCTGTTTCTGTGCTGTAATGTTCTATGGTTTTATTTGCATATTAAACAAAGCCAACTGCTTTTTTTTTATTAGTGCAGTGGGCATTTTTCCTCTGAAGTTATCTGCCAATTAGAAACTTTTAAATGCAGTGATGACATTTTTCCTGACTGATGCATGTATAATGAAATTCTTAAAATAAAGGTAAATCAAAACAATCAAATGTATTAAACTATATATTGCCCATTAAACAGCTAATTAGGAATTATTCTGAGCATCATTTAAAATATTCCAGTTTTTACAAACAGAAAAATAGGGAAGAACAAAGTTGTGGTCATCTTTATGCCATTTTGATTTGTTACTGCATGGAAAGATAGTTTTGCTGCACTTGGTTAAGCAAGTTAAAAGACTAATAGGAGAACAAATGTGAAATATACACAAGGATAGAAATCAATTATCTCCCTCTAGCACTGAAAAACAAATGCATTTTTGGATAAAATATGCTTTATAAGATTTAAAAACACTTATTTTTAAGTGTACTGGTTGATCTTGGAAATGCAGCACAACTTTTTGTGGTCAAACTAAAATCAGTGCAACCCTAATGACTCTAGATGTTGTATGCCTGGTTCCACAAACACTGAAGCTAGAAACAAAGATGGTGTCTTTGAACATTACCTCGCCATTGTTGCCTCCGGGCTTAAAAGGTTCTGCAGCAATGTTAGCAATAGCGTTCATGGAAGGCTGCACATCACCAATGGCGCAGCCAAGAATATCTACCACAATAACACTTGTGGCGTTATTCATCACCATTTCACGTGCATTCTCCTGCAAATACTGCAGCAAATGTGGTGAGATGGCTTCTAGCAGCTCACGATGACGAATGCTTGTATCTTTCTTACTAGTATAATACAAAAAGACAATTTTGTTACATAAGATATCAAAGACATCAAACAGATGCTTTCAGAATATTTAACCAATTATAGCAGATACTTCTTCCATTTTTCATTTACAGTATTGAATATCAGATTATCCAAGCATTCTTGGACCTCCTTTCATCACACTCAAATATGATATGTGGAGGCAGTTATACAGACCAACTGATCCATGATAAACTTAGCCCAAATCTTCAACTGTTCAATTTTGTCTCAAGATTAAGACTGGCTCTGGATTTCTAGCATCTGCAGAATCTCTTCATACTTTATTTTTATCCACAAACTACAAACTCAGAATAAAGGATCATTTACTTGTGACAAACTTCTTCACCAAAAAGATGCTAGCTCTTTGGAATTCTTTACCTATATCTAAGCAGCCAACTGACATACTGTGAATCCTTAACTTTATGGTATTTAAACCAAGAGCCCAAAGTGTAGGAGGAATTCTGTTAGCATGGTTTGACAACCAGCTGAAGGTTGTTCCATCAAGAGAGGTTATTCAGTTTGGTTCTGTAAGTGTGTGCACTGTAGAAGAATGTGGAGTGACCTTATTCAAATATACAAGATCCTAAGGGATAGATGTTCAGATGTTTTCAGTAGTGAGAGCCACAAAATAGAGGGCATAGCCGCAAATTAAGAGGCCAGATCACTAAGTATATGCCAGGTGGAAATATATTAACCTTGGAAAGATCGAGGAATCCAGGTTACGGGTAATAAGCAGAGAAGAGGAGTTAAGGCCATTATTGATCAGAAATTATCACAGTGACTTATGGGGAAGGCTTGATGAGCCTGGTGGCCTGCTCTTACTTTCTGGTGTTCTTATATCCTCACTAAAATCAACAGATCAAAAAGTTTCCCTCAACACAATGGATGCTATCATTTGAACAAGTAAAAAAATTCTGACCTGTGAGCATTGCTATCACCTTGTTGTAGAAGCTTAATAATTTCTGGCACATTATGTGCAGGGTCCCTTGGGCTTAGTAGGTAGAGCAACACCTTCTTGCCATACTTATTGTTGATTAAATTTGGCAAGGAACTGATAATCTCCTGTAAATCAACATTTTTAAGATATCAAATGGCACTGAATAATTAACTGTGCAAGCATTACATTGAAACAGTGCAACCAAAAATAAGTCATTACTAAATTGCTCAGTTATTGCAGTCTTCCGATTTAATATTTCCTTAGATTTCACTTCTTTACTCCTGAATGCAACATATTTCATTAGGGCTTGGGTTCACTGATAACAGCTCTCAAAATGCTCCAAAAACATGAAATTATGTCTTAAAAACACAGATCAGGGACACATAACAAATGGGGAAAAACTTTTTTTGTGAAATCAGCAGCTAATTAATTTAGCAGTCTTTTGCAACATACAAGACCAGAGCTGGAAGGATTGGGTACATATAACAACCAGATCCCTTGTTTCCAATTATAGATATATATCATGGAAAACAAAACCTTTCAATTCAGTATGATATCTGCATACATTTTCCAGACATATTAGGTACATCAATAAATGAGATTTTTTTGATATATATGAAATGAGATTTTCATTAAAGTAAACAGGAAGGGCCTAGTTTCTTTAGGAGCAGAATCAAAAATCAGGATGGAGTTTAAAGGGTGGAAGGATTAGAGGGGAGACTGGGAAACTTTTACTCACCCAGAATATGATTGGGGACTGGAACTTGTGGTATAAAGGGATAATATAGAGGCAGAAATCTTTATCATGCAGGTCTACAGACAAAGTGCTAGAAGGTGGAAACAGATTGGTACCAAATACAAATATGATAGGCTAATTTGCATTGTTTTGTGTGTAAATATTCTTTTACATATGTACATTAATTTTCAAAGATATTGTCAATTTATTTGGCTGCAAATGTTGAAGTCAACCCCCTATCAATCAAACATTTGAAATGGAATCAAACTAGTAGTTAAAGGTACTCATTATAAATTCAACCAATGGGAGGGATTATTTGAAGGTCTGATTACCACAAGGAAACTCACATGAATACACAAAGACTTCTTCCTCTACAAAGGAGATGCATTCACAATAAGCATTTGTCTTTCTTTTCCCATTAAGAAAAAATCAATTACTTACTGACAGAATTATCTGTTTCACAAGTTTTGTATCATCTATACAGTCAAATGCTGCTTTGAGAACCAAATGAGAAAATTCACCCTGCAAATCAATTTAAAAAGGCATGGTCAGTCAGTTTTCCACAAGTGACTAACATATTATACTCCTCCAAACCACTTCTTCTTCATTTACAAAAAAAGATTGGATTTAAGCCAATAATACAAAAAAAATCTCAACAAGCATCAATTAATTCCCTACTATTTGCTGAACTAACAGGAGTAATTCTATTCAGCCTCCAAAAAATATTAGTGATTAAAAATAAGGTCTAAATTTGCTACAAGTACAGTAACAAAATAAGAAACAGAGGGTAGCATGGAAATTTCTTCACCAATAAAGTAAAAAACTTAAAATTCTGATTTAGGATTTGTAATATTCAGTCTTTCCAATCTTCAATAGCAAGGTTTTAAATTTGTCACATATTGACAACTACTGGCAAGAATCATGCTTAACTGATTCAAAAACAGGCAAGCTAAACCTTCCAATTCACCGCCACAAACAAATCTAGTCAATCATTTAATATTTCACCTTGCAAACTGTTAACTACTGATTTTTTAAAAATTCGAATAACAGTTTCAATATTTTAAATGACCAGTTCTTATTTTTCTCCACTTCATCCCAGCATTTCATTAAAAATTATCTTGATAAATTTCAAAAGATATCTTGAGTTTCTAGCATAAATATAGAATAGATTTGCATCTTACAGTAGCAATCTTCTCGACGTATGTCTTCATTGTTTTCACAATAACTTTTCTATCCTGGAAAGAAATTAAGCAATAAGTTTTAAAGAATTGTTAATCAACTTTATCACAGTAATCAATGTAATTAATTAGTTTTTCCTCCTAATTAGTTTCTCCTTTCAGGAATTTAAACAAATTAACGTTATTCCAACTAGATTCCATTCACCCTTATTTAACTTCCTCCCTTCTTCTGAATTTACTGGAACGTGAATGGCATTGCCTTCTTCTGACTTGTGGTGATCAATTATCAAGCTACACTAAAATGTTATTATACATTTCATGCAAAGTTCATATCGGGCATTTCTATATAAGCAGATTCACAGATATGACAATCCTTTGAATGCAATTGATCTACTTTAATTCACCGTTTAAGATACCAACCAAGATGACCCCTATATGCCCACTCTCACCTGATAACTCAACAGCAACTGGGAAGTGACCATGGAACATTAAAAACATAGAAAACCTACAGCACAATACAGACCCTTCGGCCCACAAAGTTGTGTTGAACATGTCCCTACCTTAATAGCCCTCTATTTTTCTAAGCTCCATGTACTTATCCAAAAGTCTCTTAAAAGACCCTATCGTATCCGCCTCCACCACCGTTGCCAGCAGCCCATTCCACGCACTCACCACTCTCTACATAAAAAACTTACCCCGACATCTCCACTGTACCTACTCCCCAGCACCTTAAACCTATGTCCTCTTGTGGCAACCATTTCAGCCCTGGGAAAAAGCCTGACTATCCACATGATCAATGCCTCTCATCATCTTGTACACCTCTATCAGGTCACCTCTCATCCTCCATCTCTCCAAGAAGGAAAGGCCGAGTTCACTCAACTTATTCTCATAAGGCATGCTCCCCAATCCAGACAACATCCTTGTAAATCTCCTCTGCACCCTTTCTATGGTTTCCACAACATTCCTGTAGTGAGGCAACCAGAACTGAGCACAGTACTCCAAGTGGGGTCTGACCAGGGTCCTATATAGCTGCAACATCACCTCTCGGCTCCTAAATTCAATTCCACGATTGATAAAGGCCAATACACCATATGCCTTCTTAACCACAGAGTCAACCTGCACAGCTGCTTTGAGCATCCTATGGAATCGGACCCCAAGATCCCTCTGATCCTCCACACTGCCAAGAGTCTTACCATTAATATTATATTCTGCCATCATATTTGACCTACCCAAAATGAACCACTTCACACTTATCTGGGTTGAATTCCATCTGCCACTTCTCAGCCTAGTTTTGCATCCTATCAATGTCCCGCTGTAACCTCTGAAAGCCCTCCACACTATCCACAACACCTCCAACCTTTGTGTCATCAACAAACTTACTAACCCATCCCTCCACTTCCTCATCCAGGTCATTTATAAAAATCACTAACAGCAAGGATCCCAGAACAGATCCCTGAGGCACTCCACTAGTGACCGACCTCCATGCAGAATATGACCCGTCTACAACCACTCTTTACCTTCTGTGGGCAAGCCAGGTCTTGATCAACAAAGCAATGTCCCCTTGGATCCCTTGCCTCCTTACTTTCTCAATAAGCCTTGCATGGGGTACCTTATCAAATGCCTTGCTGAAATCCATATACACTACATCTACTACTCTTCCTTCATCAATGTTTTTAGTCACATCCTCAAAAAATTCAATCAGGCTCGTAAGGCAGGACCTGCCCTTGACAAAGCCATGCTGACTATTCCTAACCATATTATACCTCTCCAAATGTTCATAAATCCTGCCTCTCAGGATCTACTCCATCAACTTACCAACCACTGAGGTAAGACTCACTGGTCTATCTCTACTCCCTTTCTTGATAAAGGAACAACATTCGCAACCCTGCAATCCTCCGGAACCTCTCCTGCCCCTATTGATGTTGCAAAGGTCATCGCCAGAGGCTCAGCAATTTGTCTCATTGGAATGTACTATGCAGAACTTCACACAAATATTCCCTGAATATTTGCCACATTTCTTCCGTATTACTGGCTTAAATAAAAGGGGGCAACTGAGTCTTCAGAAGAGCCCTCAAAATTTCTTTAGATGATTACAGAATTACATACTGCAAATAACAGCACATTATATTTCCCCATACAAGAAACTTTAAACTAGAAAAATGTAGTCCAGAGTAAATAAATAAATTCAAATTGAAGTAAACCAGAAGGCAAACTGATACAATCTCTTATACATTCAAGCACTATTTGGACTGGTTTTTTTTTTCTTGGATGTAACTAGATTATTCTATAGCAGGGATTCCCAGCCTGGAGTCCATGGACCCCTTGCTTAATGATATTGGCCGAGGGCAAAAAAAGGGTTGGGAACTCCTGTTATATAGAATAATTCACTGACTTCTAAACACACAACAGGGCCAAAAGCAGTAACTGCCAGAAATTTCTGCTTACCTTGGGTGTTCCATGCCATAAACAATGCATGGCTACTCTGCTCCCATCATGCGTATGTGCCATGTAGATGACTGCTTCTCTCATCGATTCAATCATTTCCTACATTCAGAAAATACATTATTTTCAAATTGATAAAATAGTGACCATTTTATAATTATTAATACTTTAGATATCATTATGCAACACACTGAACAAACAAGACGTGGGTTTAAACAAAATCTGAGAATAGCTAAAATGGAGTTCCCAAAGTATTTCAAGATTCAGATTGTTTAATGTCATTTCCAGTACACTAGTGTAAAGGAGAGTGAAATAGTTGTTACGCTGCATCCAATGCAGTACAAAAAAACACTAAGAACACAATAATAATAAAACACAAATATAAATGCATAAGGTAGTTTACATATATAGATTGATTGTATGTCCGTGAAGTAACGCTAGGCACACAAGTGTCTGTACATAATGTGACTCTCATGGGAAATGATAAAGTAGTGTTGGTGAAGGGTGTGAAGGGGTGAGTTAGGGAGTGGACGTGTTGATCAGCTTTACTGCTTGGGGAAAGTAACTGTTTTTGAGTCTGGAAGTCCTGATGTGGATGCTGTGCATCCTCCTCCCTGATGTTACTGGTCCTTTTCTGTATATACAGTCGGCCCTCCTTATCCGCGAGTTCCACATGCGCAAATTCAACCAACTGCGAATCGAGAAAACCCGGAAGTGCTCTTCCAGCACTTGTTGTTCGAGCATGTACAGACTTATTTTTCTTGTCATTATTCCCTAAACAATGCAGTATAACAACTATTTTACATAACATTTACATTGTATTAGGTATTATAAGTAATCTAGAGGTGATTTAAAGTATACGGGAGGATGTGCGTAGGTTACCGTGGATCGGGATTTTAAAAAAATCAGAAGTTCTCTTACTATGTAAGTCGGAACAGGTACATCCGGTATTATTTAGCGTCAGTTAGTCAGATGATTATCTTAGTATATATTTTATCTTTCTATGCATATAAGACACTTAAGAACGTATGTTTCAGCGCTGGGCTCGGGCTGAGTTCGATCCAGTGACAGACCACTTCCAAGCGCGCTCTCCATCCGTGCCTGGTTGATGTGGAGGATCAAACACCCAAAACCCAATAATTAAACCACTGTGTTGCTTAGTAATAATCATAGCTTTCATCAGGGCAGGGCCTTTCTCACTTTATCCTTTAAAATTGTTCCAATCGTTGACCGACTGTAGCCTAACGCTTTTCCAATGACCGATGGCATTTCACCTCTTTCTGATCGCTTTATTATTTCCACTTTATTTTTAATCATGATTGTGATTATTTTCGTGAACAGAAACACTGTGGATTCAGAGCTCCGCCGCCGGGTCCGAATGTCCGAAATGTTAAATAAGGTCTGGGTTTCCGCTGGGTCCTAAGGTCCACCATATTGAGACAGGTTGAATAAGGGACTTGAGCATCCGCATTTTTTGGTATCCGCAAGGGGTCCCGGAACCAATCCCTCGCGGATAAGGAGGGCTGACTGTATGACCTTGATGACAAGCAAGCTGGTGCTGATGATCCATTGTATGACGCAGAAAACAAAAATGATTTTAAAATTTAGCAAAAGTCAATATAGTTCAGTAAATATGGAGTTAAAGTTGCAAGTGAAAAGCAATTAACTCAAAATCTGCCAATCCATCACAGTATTCTCCACCAATGTAATGAAGACACAGGACAATTATCCAGAATGACGGCAAAACAATAAATAATATTTACTTTCGGTTCTGGCAGGAAGGAGTTGTTCTGGAACTCATTATCACCTTGATTTAAACATGGACCAAGGAATCAAATTTCAGAAGATAAGATTAAAGTAACTGCTGTTGATGACAAGGGAGCATTTGAAGAGATGTAACAATAAGAAGCCTAACTAAACCTGCCATCAGGAATCAAAAGGAAGTCCCTCCAGTGAATGTGTTACATTAAGCAAAAAGTAGTTATATTCTGGTTGCTAGAAGTCATTCAGTGCAGGCCAAGAGATTCAGACAAAGAAGTTGTTGGCACCTAATTGGCAGCAAGAACAGACCAACATTCACATAACAGCCAACATTCCAATTTTACTGGTAACTGGCAAGTGCTGGGCAATACGACCACAAAATTCTAATCACTTCCTTTGACATTTAACAGCATAATTGTTACAAATCCCTCACCAGCATCCACTGACCTGCCACAATGTACTAGTCACTAACAAGGAGTTGAGAGAGTCTAATTGACAAGGACCACAACTCCAATAACACACGAGCAGTCCAGTACCGACCAGAAGAGGCCACTTACTGTGGTAACAAGGTAATAGGGCTGGATGGTCTGTGAGGTTGAAACAGTGTGGTTTTAAGATCCCATTCCTAAGCATACTATTAGCTAACGTCCAGGTAATCAAGAACAAAGTTGATGAACTAAGGGCAAGACTGACCTACCAAAGAACTGGGGGACTTCAGTCTGAGTTTCCATTCATGACCAACAAACCTAAGGTGTGCCAGGAGCAACCTGCAATCTGCAATTGTCACCATTCATTCGGTGTCTTATCTGGATACACAATGGCTTGGTATGACAAATACTCTGCATGACTGCAAGATACTGAAGAGATATGGGTACAGCTCAGCCCATCAAGGAAATCAGCCTCCCATCTATGGAGTCTGTGGTACTTCTCACTGCCACAGTAAAGCAGACAGCATAATCAAAGACCCTCCCCTCCTTGGACATTCTCTCTTCTCCACTCTTCCACTGGGCAGAAGATACAAAAGCTTGAAAATATGTGCCACCAGGCTCAAGGACAGCTTCTACCCCACTGTAATAAGATTATTAAATGGTTCCCTAGTACAATAAGACAGTCTCTTGACCTCACAATCTACCTTATGATCTTGCACTTTATTGTTTACCTGTATTGCACTTCCTCTGCTGTTATACTTTATTCCACATTGTTATTGTTTTAGGTTGTTCTACCTCAATGTTTTGATCTGTATGAACAGTGTGCAGGCAAGTTCTTCCACTGTATCTCTATATATGTGACAGTAACAAACCAAAGCAAAACCAAACCATTTGATTTGCACCCCACCCAAGATTTTATCACTGGCACAGCATAAATGCTTTGGGTATCACTGACAGGATTAATTGAAAATCTCTAAGTATGTTGTGGCTTAGCAGCTGACACCCACCCAAATTAGAAAGGACAAACTTGTATCTGTACAGTGCCCCTCATATCCCTCCCTATCTGTATGTCCCCTGGGCCTTTTCTTTCTTTATAAGTAACCCTTTAAGTACAGTCACAATAGAACGACTCTCAATTTCAGACTCACTCCTTAGTACAAAGGCCTAAGCCAGCCCTTCTCAACCTCCCCTTCCCCACCCCCCCCCCCCCCCCCAAGGAACCCTTGAAATAATTTTCAGGTCTCAGGGAAGCCCAGTGTAGAAATAATTATATCCATAGCACATGGTACGTTAGCATGATCAGTAAGTTGTAGATATAATAATCCAAAAATAATTGCCAATGCTCTTTTGAGTAGAGAATGTATTTTAAGGCAACCCTTTTGCGGGTGGGGGGGGGGAAGAACGAGTAGTTAAGCTTAGCTTACCTTTCTTGAAATTAATCTTTTTCTTTCCTTTTCATAAACTTTAAAAACTCATAAATTTCTGTTAAATAACAGGCTTAAGCCAAAATGTGATTTAATTTTTCTAAAGGTAAGCTTGGTAGACTTAATTTAAATAAAGGTTGTAAATTGATTTTTAATTAATGCTATTTTCAGCATGAACATTTACTGACAATGTTGAATAGTAAAGCTACTAAAAACCATAAGCCAAAGCAATATGAATAAAAATATAGCCCAAGACATAATTTTATACAACTTTGAATAAACATTTTCTTACTAAGTGACATCATCATTTGTAACACAGACAAGGGACAATGAAATAGGACAACTTGGATCACCAGTCCCTGTAAAACCCATTGATAAGTAGCTTTCATTGTAAAGACAGACATTTTTGTGCCTGTTGTTGCACTAGTGCAGTGAAATGACTCAGAAGTTTGTAATTCTTCATCATTAACCTTATCAGAATCTAGTCTATAATCCCTCTTCTTCAAAAATCGCCACATTGGACCATCTTTAGAATGAAAATTTCTCTCAAACTTTCTACTATACTAGTAGTGTTTGTTCACTTCTATAAGTCAGTTGATGGTGTGCAAGGGGAAGTTGGGGGAGGTAAGTCAGGAGGGAGAGGCTGATGTCATAGCCTAAGTTGGGCAAGTCCATTCAATGCTTGGAAAATGTCCATTCAATGCTCCCTTCTGTGCAATACAGTGCTCACCAATTATCAAACACGAGGAAATCTGCAGATACTGGAAATTCAAACAACACACACAAATTATCAATGCCTTCCCCATCTCACTTCAAAAACTGAGAATGGACTCAACCAAATAAACACGGCCCTACTGCACACAGCCATACTCAGCAATTTAACAAGATTGCTAACAGGTCACTGCCCACCACTGCGTGAAGTTCAATAAATTATATTTATTTTTTTTAAATCACAGTCTCTGGCGGAACACTGGTTGAGAAACCCTGGCCTAAACTGACACTCCAGCGCTGTACTGTGTGTACAGCTCTGTGGATCAACATTCCTTAAAATAAAACCAGATTTTATGGATATTCCTATTTATGGGAGCTTATTCCACCCAAACCGGCAGCTATATTTGTTACAATAGTTATAATAACTGTTATTCTCTAATGGTTGTAATACACTTTGGGATATTAAGAAAAGGGAAAAGGCACATCAAATAAACATGCCTTTTTCAAGAATGCCTCCAAAACTGGATATTTCTGCCCAGAACAATATGCTGACGTAAGTATATCATTGATCCTTCATGGTCACTGGATCAGAATAATGGGATTCCTTGATTTAACAGTGTCATGTCCTCTCATACAGACTGCAGAGGTTCAAGAATGCAGCTCAACAGCACCTCCTCTGGCACCTTTAGGGACAGCCACTAATAACCTGGCCAACATGTCCATCGAAGTCATAAGAAGACAACCATAAATACTACATCAGTGAACTCTACTTAATGAACAGTTTGCAGTTAAAATGGTTACTGTCTCAGACTTTCTATAATTTATCTGTTTAATATAGCAAGTTGCACTACTTGATAACAAGACAATGCAATTTATTCACAAGTTCAATTAAATGTTTCTCCCAAATTATATGTTTAACTTATTAGAGCTCTGGGATTTGACAGAACAATGATGGAACAGGCTATGTCACCGGTGACTGAGAATAACAGAGATGGCTTCAAGGTTATTAAAACTTATCAACCTCAGTCTAAATTATTTAGATTTAAGTAAAACCAAAGATTCATACAAGTACTTAACAATAAAAAGCATGGAAATAGATCTGCCAAGTAGTACTTTAACGAGGTTAGGAATCATTTTCCAGATTATATACAAATTACAAGTAATCTTACAAAAATTACGACTGTAGATGATTTTGCAATATTCGCTTACCGTTCTCATTTTGTCGGGGCAGTATGTGAAGAAATCCAAAAATGCTTTGTGTACCAGTGTGTGCTTTATTACTGCTTCTCTAGAGATGACAAAAATAGAATGATGAGGTTAAAGCACACTCACTCTATTAAGTTGAGCAATCAGGTAGGTGCAATTACTACAGTGAAAGAACTTTTGAATATTGAAGATTGACCAAAAACATTAAATCAATAAACACGTTTAAAGGATAAAACTGTTAAATTATCACTGCAAATGGTGAAGGGGCGAGTGATGGTGAGGGAGTTCGGGGGATGAGCCGAGATGATGTGTTGCAGGAGGTCCAGTACCTGTACAGCTGGCCCAGGCAGAGATGTTCTGAGGCTCGTTCAACTGGCCCAGGTGTGGGGTGGGAACTCTATGGACACTGAAAGAAGTCAAGGCCCGGGCAGAGGTAATTCAGTGCCCATACAACTGGACTGGGAGAGAGGCTGGATTGTTCTGGGTGCCGAAAAAAGTTGGGGCCCAGAGGAGATCTGATACCTGCACAACTGGTCCAGGAGCGAGATGGATCGTTCTGGACTCCGAAAGGAGAAGTCAGGGCCCAGGCAGAGGAGATTTGGAGCCTGTACCGCTGGACCAGGTGTGGGGTTGGATTGCTCTGGGTGCCGAGCTGATTTGAAGAGCTTGAGAGTGGCTTTTGGCTGGGCGACAGAATCTGGGACTGGATTGAGTCGCTAGGTAGCATGGACTAGGCCCGGAGCCTTTCAGAGTAGCTGGATCCTAGTGCAAGGTACCATACACTGTCCAGACAATTTAAATGCTGGCTCAGATCTGAGGCGAGAGCTAATTTCGCTTGCTCTCCATAGTCTTTACTCCTGTCTCCAAGATGCAGAGCCTCTCGCTGTTGGGTCAATTTAAATGCCATCCAAGATAGACTGAAAAGACAGGGTGCCTGTCAGGACGAGAGCCGATTTCATTCACTCTCTGTCATGGCCAATCTCATAGCGTTGAGGCTGTGAAGTCTGCCCCAGCTGTAGTGCTCTGTGCCTGTTAACATGATGAACTGATAAATGAGTCTTTGGGCCTTCGCTGGGGTTTGGATCTGAGGACTCCATTTTGGTTTGGAATGCCATTGTTCACTTCAATTGTTTGCATGATTTTTATGTATTTTTTCTTTCTCATGGTCTTTTAATTTTTTAAATTGGGTTCTTTTGGGTTTCCTGCTTTGTGGCTACCTGTGAGCAAGCAAATCGACATGTTGTATAAGTTATATTCATTGACAATAAATGTACTTGAATCTTATTCTGCTTTAAGCTTGCATAGCAAAGTTATAAATAATTTGTGTGTATGATATGTTTAAAATAATGGAAGCCAATAAAACAGCAAGGAACCATTAGTCAGAATCAAGTAAAAAAGGAGCAGAAATATCAAAAGAAACTACTTAATACATTTAGAGATGTGTGGTGCTGAGTATATTGACTGGTTGCATCAGGACCTGGTACGGAAACACCAATGCTGTCAAATGGAAAAGCCTACAAAAAGTAGTGGATATAACCCAGTCCAACCCGGGTAAAGCCCTCCCCACCATTGAGCACAATGACACAGAGCATGGCACAGGAAAGCAGCATCTAATGGAAAGAACCCCATCATCCAGGCTCTGCTCTCCTCTCACTGCTACCATCAGAAAAGTGGTACAGGAGCCTCAGGAACCACATCACCAGGTTCAGGAACAGTTATTACCCCCAACCCATCAGGCTCTGAACCAGTAGGATAACTTCACTTGCCACATCACCGAACTGTTCCTACAACCTATGGACTCACTTCCAAGGACTCTTCATCTCATGTTCTTGATATTATTGCTTTTTAAAATTTATTTTGTTTTTTTCTGTATTTGCAGTTTGCCCTGTTGGGTGCAGTCTTTGATTCTTTTGTGTTCTCTGTATTTACTGTGATTGCCCACAAGAAAATGAATCTCAGGGTTATGTATGGTGACATATATGTACTTTGATAATAAAATTATGTTAAACTTTGCAGAGAGGTTCAACAATACAGTTCCAGAATGAGGTTGATCCAGGTAGAGGGTTGGATCAGGAATTGGCCTCTAATTAAACTCAAAACACAGAGGACCATGAGCAGCACTAGGGAGAGTTCAAGTGGAATATCGATGCAGATATAAAGAAGGTAAGACAGCAGCTACACTTTATTAGGAGTTTGAAGAGATTTGGCATGTCAACAAATACACTCAAAAACTTCTATAGTTGTACCGTGGAGAGCATTCTGACAGGCTGCATCACTGTCCGGTATGGAGGGGCTACAGCACAGGACCGAAAGAAGCTGCAGGAGGTTGGAGCTGCACTGAAGTCTAGAGAAGTCAATCCACTGAGTCACACAGGGACACAAAATAAGGCATGATACCACCTCTTTTCTCAGTCAAAAGTGTAATGATGCCCAGTCATAAAAACAAAAAAACCCTTTCTTTTGTATGCCTATAGGTAATTTCACAGCTCAAAAACAGGATTTTATAATAGGCTTCACTTTTATCATTGAAAGCCTAATCTGTACGTTATCTTTTGGGTATTGAACAAACTTACCTAAGTTTAGTTGGATGGCAAGGCATGTAAGTGAACTATATTTTGTATACAACACAGGTTGTAGGCAATAAAGTTCTGCATGAGCCAGTTTGTGATTATCAGTATTGACTCTAATACAGTTTTTTTTGGGAGGGCAACGAAGCAAAGCATGATATAATAAATGAAAGGAGACTCCCCTGTAATGAAGTATAATAACTTGGAATACATGTGGTTTGATTCATGAAGGAAGTCAAGTAGATAACGGGCTATGAAGGCAAACAGGACACTTTTCAGGATCAAACAAAAAAATTAATTATCCATTTCTTTAGCATGACCCTCCGGGCCCAGCCAAAACTGTATAAGTAATTGGGACAAAATAGGAGTGTTCTGCATTCAGTTGTGCTGACTGCAATGTAAAACAAATACAGCGAAGCTACAGGATTTAGAAGTAATGAGGCTTTCATCAGGATTGAGAAGTTTAATTATTGACAAGGCCTATTTTCCTGGAGTATTTATCTATGAAATGGGGTGATTTAAATGTATAAACAATTCTGAAAAGCTGATAAAACGGGCAAACATAGCAAGGACATTTACTTAGTGAAGATAAACTGGAGAAACAGATTCAGAAAAATTATTGAAAAGAATGGATGAGATTGGAATTTTGTTACCCAGATTGGGCGGGAAAGGAATGCTGAATCTCAATGTCTCAAGGCATAGCTGAATAGAAACCTTGAACACAACTAAAATATTTAGATGATAATTTCACTTGCTCAAGGAATTGGAACGTAGAATTAGCCTCAATACCTCTTTTTGGCCGGTATGATAGAAATGTCTAAATAGCTTCCTTCTGTGTCATAACTTTCTGATTAAATTTGATTATGATAAAAATTATGATTAATTTTGAAAGTGTGTTCCAAGTTGATAGATTATGTGAAATTATAGACCACATTAGCAAAGTGATGGGTAGAGATACGATAATGCTAGACAGCAACTTCTTCGAGCTGATCTGCAGAAACAGCTTAATTTCTACATTTAAAGCCTCTCTTTTCCCTTTTCAAGGTGGAGAGTTCTGTCAAAGACTCTGAACTAGAGCTACACTCAAACTTTGGTTCTTTGCGGTGATGGGACCCACTCACAGGGCTCAACATCCAGCCGTTTTACTATATCCCAAGGATGCGGCCTAGAAGACAAGTGTGCCTTCGGGGTTCCGAGGCTTTATGGTCCTGATGACGAGCCAGTTCTATGCCGGTGCTGCTGACTGAAGCATTACGGAAGAAAACACAATTATCGGGAACAGCGGATCAGTTGTCAGAGAGTTCTGTACTTGGTCAACCTCTCTCTCTCTCTCATTGGTGGGGGAAGAGTTTCTTGCCAATTCTCAAGTCAGAGAACTCGGAAAAGTAAACGACTCGGCAAGCTTTACACCATAAATCAGCGAGTGTTTTTTGTCTGTTTTGTTTATTAGGGAGAGAGCGTGATCCTGCGGTACATTGAATTGTTGGGTGAATGATTAGTTTTTGTTGTACACCAAGAGATGTTCTTTCTTGGGGGCTTTGCAATTGCTTGCTTAATGGGTGGTGGGTGCTGATGTTTTTTTGCTGAAATAAATGGGGGGGGGAAGGTTGTTACTCTGCCGCTGCTTGTGCATGGGAGGGGGAGTGGGGGCATTGAGGTTCTAATGTTTTTACTGTCACTCATTCTTTGAGGCACTCTTCTGTTTTTGTGGATGTCTGCGAAGAACAAGAATTTCAGATTGTGTATTGGATACTTTCTCTGATATTAAATGGAACTATTGAAAAAAAGATGGAACAAGGCTGGCTGGCCAGATTTTTTTTTGAAAGCTCCTGACATAATTCTTTATGAGTTCAATAGAGCATGAAATTGAACTCTAAAAATAAATGAGGGTATAGCATTCAGAAGAGCAAAATGCTATAGAAGAGATATGATACTCTCTTGGGTTTGCCTTTCCCTTCACCTTCACGTCCAATGAACACTATGAGCTGGACTTTTTATAAAAAAAACTTTCATACCAGTCAATGGGTTGAAGTCAGCAAATATCAGAAAATTCATTCACATCCTTGATAAGAGAAAACATTATTTTGCAAAATAATGCAGAATGGTCACTGATTTCAATGGAATTTAAATTAATATGATAACTTATAAAATCATTAATAATCATCTTACTTCTGTGCCAGAGGTGTGAGGATCTTTTTCATTTCTTCCATTATTCCTTCTCGCTTGCCAGGATTAGACTCAAGAACTTTATCCAACGTTGAACAAAATGATGACTAACAGACAAAAATTTTAACAATTTATTAAAATAAAATTGACTAAAATCTTTTAGAAATCCATTTCAGAACAAGGCATCTTAACTAAATATACAGGGAAATACAGCCCAAGCTATATAATATAAATTCATTAGTAGTGAAGTCAACATATTTTTCTTCAATAGTTGAAATTTCCTTCCACAATTTTACAGGTAGACATTTCTTAATTACTATGAAAATTGCTTAAACCAATTTAGTGCATTAATGTTTTACATTTGTTCATATTCATATGAGCTGTAATCTGGATGCCAGGATGAATAAAATCCTGTAATTTAGCAGGAATAATGTACACAAGCCTACATCTGAATAAATTTGTAAGGGGAATAAAAAATAAATACTAATTCATACTTATGCTGATACTTCCAACATTAATCTTGAGGAAATTACATTTACTGCAAAAGTAACCAGAGAACGAAATATTTAAAAACTCATAAACAAGAGAAAATCTGCAGATACTGAAAATTCCAGCAACATACACAAAATGCTGGAGGAACTCAGCAGGCCAGGCTGCATCTATGGAAAAAAAACACAGTTGATGTTTCAGACCAAAATGTCAACTGTGTTCACTTAAAAACTCATTACCTACACATCTAGAGAATAAGCTGCACTATTGAGAAAGTGGTTAAAATATCCATCCTTAACCACAATTTACAGCATGCAAAAGCCATTCCGTATCTATGTGCAAAAAATTAATAATTGTACTAGTTAAATTTATTACAATCACTAATCTAAACTGGATTAAAGCAGAACATAATGCCTGCAAACTGCTGTCCAATACACCAAACCTGTAAGATCCTAGTGTTCACTGCTGCATGCTGCAATATTGATTGTTCAGAATCAGAATCAGTTTTATTATCACTGACATAGACTGTGAAATTTGATGCTCTGCAGGAGCAGTACAGTCCAATACGTAGTATTAAAATAAATTACATATAGTGCAAACAGAGAGCAAAATAGTGAGGTAGTGTTTTAGGGACCATTAAAAAATCCGATGGTATCTGGAATTCCAGTTAACAAGGTCAGCTAGACACGGCTGTCCATTATCACTTGCCCTATTTGTATTGGCAATAGAACAATTAGCTGAATTAATTAGAACTGATTCAGATATTACGGGCTTTAGAGTTAACCGGGAGGAATATAAGGTAAATCTATTTGCTGATGATGTTCTGATTTATCTAACAAACCCATTGCATTTGTTGCATAAATTATCTTTTAGATTGGAAGAATATGGGAAAATATCAGGGTATAAAGTAAACTGGGATAAAAGTGAAATCTTACCCCTTACTAAAGAAGATTATAGTCAATGTCGATTAGTAACTCAATTTAGATGGCTGATAAACGGTATAAAATATCTAGGTATAAGTGTTGATAACCACATAAAGAATTTATATAAATTAAATTATTTGCCATTATTGAAAAAAAATTCAAGAAGATCTTGATAAATGGATGATGTTACCAATAACATTAGTAGGCAGAGTTAATGCTGTAAAAATGAATATATTTCCTAGATTACAGTATTTATTTCAAACATTACCAATACAACTACCGCAGAAGTTTTTTCAAGAGCTGAATAAATGTGTGAGGAAGTTTCTTTGGAAAGGTAAGATGTCAAGAATATCGTTGGAAAAATTGACATGTAAATTTGACCTAGGAGGGTTACAACTCCCAAATTTTAAGAATTATTATAAAGCAAATCAACTTAGATTTATTGCATCTTTTTTTTGATGAAGATAAACCGGCATGGATTAGAATAGAGCTAGATAAGATAGGAGAAAATATACCAAAAGATTTTATATATAAATGGGAATCCAGATGGATACAGGAAAAGAAAGAATCTCTTATATTAAAACATTTGATTGATTTATGGAATAAGATAAATGTTGATGATGAGATAAAGAAATCTTTATTAGCAAAGAGACCCCTAATTCAAAATAGACTCATTCCTTTTACAATGGATAACCAACTTTTATATAACTGGTTTCAAAAAGGGATTAGATATATAGGTGACTGTTTTGAAGGAGGTAAATTGATGTCGTTTGATCAACTAAAGAATAAATATCAAATAACACTCTTTTCTGTTATTTCCAATTAAGGGCTTATTTAAGAGATAAACTGGGTCAAACAATGTTAATGCCGAAGCCTAATGAAATAGAAATTTTAATTCAAAAAGGAAAAATTAAAAAATTTACTTCTTGTATGTACAATTTGATTCAAAAACAGACAATTAAACAAGGAATTCATAAGTGAAGACAAAAATGGGAAACTGATTTGAATGTTAAAATTAATGAAATAAGTTGGTCAAGACTATGCCTTGACAGTATGACAAATACAATAAATGTCCGACTTAGATTAGTACAATACAATTTTTTTACATCAATTATATATTACACTACAAAAAATAAATAGATTAAACCCAAATTTATCTGATCAATGTTTTCGATGTAATCAAGAAATTGGTACTTTTTTACATTCTACTTGGTCTTGTTTTAAAATTCAACCTTTTTGGATAAATTTAAGAGTTTTATTGGAACAAATCATTGGAATACAACTTCCAATGTGTGTATCAGTCACTTGACAAACCATACAAGATGAACCTTTCATACTATTTTTCTGAAGAAGTAATCAAAAATCAGATGAGGGTAGGGTAGTGAGTGTTGTTAATTTGAACTTTAACAAAGCATTCAACAAGGACCTGCATAGTAAGCAGCCTGGAAGGTTAGGTCACATGGAATCCAGGGAGAACTAGTTAACTGGATTCAAAATGGGCTTAGGGGAAGGAAGCAGAGGGTGGTGACTCTTGTTAGTCCATTGCATATACAAATGATATAAACATGAATGCACATTATCTGATACATAACTTTGCAGGTGACACAAAAAAAGATGTAATTGATAATGAAGAATGTATTTGCAGATTACATGGGGGTAACTTGATCACTTGGGGAAGTGAGTCGAGGATGGCAAATGGATATAGCTAAGTGTGAGACAATTCATTTTGGAAAAATCAACCAGCGTAGAGCTTATACTATGAATGGTTGGGCACTAGTGAATGTAATGGAACAGAGGGACTTGGGAATACAAAAATGGGACTTCGGACAGTTAGTTAAAAATGGCACAGATAGACAGGGTAGTAAAATAGGTACTTAGCATGCTAACAGGGCACTGACTATACTAGTTGGTATATAATGTTACAATAAGGTGAATAAGAACCTCTTTTCTCCAGTGAGTGCAAACCTAGGGGGCATACATTTAAGGCAAGAGGGTAAGTTTTAGAAGGGACTCAAAGGAGCAACTTTTTCACGCAGAGGATGGTGAGTAAATGGATTGAACTGCCAGAGAAAATGGTTGAGGTAGGTACAACAGTATCGTTTAAAAAGCACTTATGTAGGTGTACAGAGGGGTGAGGCTTAGAGGATATGGGCCAAGTGCAGGAAACTGAGATAGATGGGTGGGTACTGGTGCAGGCATGGACTTACTGGTTGAGACAAAAGGCCTGTATCTGTGCTGTATTGCTCTGAGTTCGAATAACAGAGTGAGAATGGATTTTTAACTTTAAGGAGCAGCAAACAGCAAATGGGTTAAAACTTACCTTGCAAATCATGAATGTATTTCCATATAGCTCTTCAGTTAACATATTTCTTTGTTCTAATACTGCTTTGTCATTATATGCATATTCCACAACTGCTGATGCCTCCGAATGTCGCAGTAACCTTTTCACTTCACCTTTGAAACTTTTAATTACCTCAGCTACTTGTTTCTTAGTTCTATAAAAAGAAACCACACATTACATCTAGGTTTTACTCAACAATTCGCATTGCCAACAGAAGATTTTCTTTCATAACTTCACATTTAGAATTTTCACCTATTACTCAAAATCAATTAATTTCGAAAAATTTATTTGTTAACAAATGAATCAAGATTTAGTTGACATTAATAAAGAGTGATTGACGTTTGTCTTAATCTGACAATACAAAATCTAAATGTTATTTGCTAAAGTAGATGCCATTTTTAAATTATCTTCTGATTTACAGTTTCACTTGTATCTGAACATAATGATCACTGAGCTGCGCTTTTATGGTCTTCAGCACAAAGGGTCTAGGAGCTGGGATATCTATAAAGACCTGAATTACAGACTTAAGAACTACTGGACCCATACTGTGACTTTTGTCTGCTCAGGAATATACCATGCCGATGTGATAAAAAAAAACAAAGGAACAGATTCAGGAATCACAGGTGCAAGCTCACTCCCACTTGTCACATTTCAATACATTAGAAGCTTAATAGCTTGAGATTACAGCTCTGACAAAGCTTCAGTGAGTAGTAGAGTTGGCCTTAAACCTGTGGGACAATTTACTATGATATTTTAGAACCAAAGAACACTGGAAATAAGCCCCAAATCTGCAGAAACAATTAACTCCAAAGTTTCTGCTAACGCCTCATGATTTCTAACACAATACTCACCCATACATTAGAAGCTTTTTCACAATATGTCTGCCATACTTGGATTTACTCAAGGCAACCAGATGCTCTGAAAAGAAATTACAAGGTAGTATTAACTGAAATGAAAAATTATTTTGTATTCATTTATAGTATGAGCATTGCTTGGTAGGCCAGAATTTATTGCCCATTCTTAACAGCAAGCCTCATGTAGCGCCTCCTCGCTGGTGAAACATGGAAACTGAACTCCTCTCAGACTTAGGCTGAGCTACAAAGGACAGGGAGGAGGTCTGCTCTCTGCATACGTAGCACGCCGCCCCTCTAGTGCATGGACACGTCCTGGTGCTCGTGAACCTGCTCTCCAGCCATGGGTAAATAGCTCCACTTCTTTGTAGACAGCCTTAGAAGAGACCAAGGCTACGGGAGTAAACCCAGACAGCAAATCAAGAGTGGAGGCCCTAAGGTGGCTGGACGTCACTGAACATCCTTCCGGCAGCTCCTGCAACCAAGCTGGTGCCAGGCATATTGCTTCATAAGCTTTCTTTTGGACTACTCTGGTGAGGCTGAGAGGGGGATCTTGACAACTGAGCACCTAAGGATCTCCATACCATCCGCCCAGGCTTGATGATGATGACTATCACCCATTGTCTTTTGAGACATATGGATGCCAACCAACTGATGCCATACTTGATCAAAAGATGCATTGTTGTCAAAAGCACTTTGACATCTCCATTAATTCAACTCTTGGATCCATATCTGAGACGATACAAAGGTCTGGAACTAAGTGGTCCTGACAAAATCAAAACTGTCAGTGGTGCATAGATTATTGGTATAGAGCATACATTTTTAAAATACCTTTCAATTCCTCAAAGGCCTCTTGCCTTTGTTCTTCATCACCAAACTGAAGATAACACTGGATTATTCGGGCAGAATCATGTGCAAACGCAATCTGCAGATGACAATAAAATAATTCGTTAAAAATAATCTGACAGATTTACAGTAGATTCCTTTTTCATGTGAATTATTATGGATTCAATAAAACACTAAAATAAAAATCCTGCAACCTGCAACCAAGTGTTTTACAAAAGGAAACAACATTGCACTTTCAACTTCATTTTCTCTCAACATTATAGAACTGGCAACGTGGTTCTGGAAATCACTTACGCAAATGGGTCCCCTGTGACAACACTACCATAGACAACAGTAAAATGTGTTAATTTGACTTCAAGGCCACAAATTCTAACTGCTATATGTAAAAACAGCCAAAGTTCAGTATTTAAATGGAATCTAAAATACCTAGTTCAGTGGATAAAACACAAACATTGAACACCACACAGCAGCGTTCAGTTAGGTCTTTACATTATACAGTGCAAAACACCAAGACAGATCTTTCGATGCCCTGAGATTGACTGTCATCTGTGCCCTCTCCATGCTGTAATTTTGAACAGAATTATCTTCTGAGGGGTCAGCTCCAAGCTTATCAGAATAACATAAGGAATAAAGGGCAGTATAAAAATAAAAGAGCAGTATAACATAGCAAAGATGAGCAGGAAACCGGAGGACTGGGAAGCTTTTAAAGAGCAAGAAAAGACAACAAAAAAGGCAATACATCAAGAAAAAATTAGGTACGAAGGTAAACTAGCCAAGAATATAAAGGAGGATAGTAAAAGCTTCTTTAGGTATGTGAATAGCAAAAAAATAGTTAAGACCAAAATTGGGCCACTGAAGACAGAAACGGGTGAATTTATTATGGGGAACAAGGAAATGGAAGATGAGTTGAACAGGTACTTTGGATCTGTCTTCACTAGGGAAGACACAAACAATCTCCCAGATGGAATAGTGGCCAAAGGAACTAGGGTAAAGGATGAACTGAAGGAAATTTATATTAGGCAAGAAACGGTGTTGGATAGACTGTTGAGTTTGAAGGCTGATAAGTCCCCGGGACCTGATGGTCTGCATCCCAGGGTACTTAAAAAGGTGGCTCTAGAAATCGTGGACGCATTGGTAATCATTTTCCAATGTTCCATAGATTCAGGAACAGTTCCTGCTGATTGGAAGGTGGCTAATGTTGTCCCACTTTTCAAGAAAGAAGGGAGAGAGAAAACAGAGAATTATAGACCGGTTAGCCTGACGTCAGTGGTGGGAAAGATGCTGGAGTCAATTATAAAAGAGGAAATTACGTCACATTTGGATAGCAGTAGAAAGATCAGTCCGAGTCAGCATGGATTTATGAAGGGAAAATCATGCTTGACTAATCTTCTGGGAGTTTTTTGAGGATGTAGCTATGAAAATGGACAAGGGAGAGCCAGTGGATATAGTGTACCTGGACTTCCAGAAAGCTTTTGATAAAAGTCCCACATAGGAGATTAGTGAGCAAAATTAGGGCACATGGTATTGGGGGCAGAGTACTGACATGGATTGAAAATTGGCTGGCTGACAGGAAACAAAGAGTAGTAATTAACGGGTCCCTTTCAGAATGGCAGGCTGTGACCAATGGGGTACCACAAGGTTCGGTGCTGGGACCGCAGCTGTTTACAATATACATTAATGATTTAGATGAAGGGATTAAAAGTAACATTAGCAAATTTTCTGATGACACAAAGCTGGGTGGCAGTGTGAAATGTCAGGAGGATGTTATGAGAATGCAGGGTGACATGGACAGGTTGGGTGAGTGGGCAAATGTATGGCAGATGCAGTTTAATGTGGATAAATGTGAGGTTATCCACTTTGGTGGCAAGAACAGGAAGGCAGATTACTATCTAAATGGAGTCAAGTTAGGAAAAGGGGAAGTACAACGAGATCTAGGTGTTCTTGTACATCAGTCAATGAAAGCAAGCATGCAGGTACAGCAGGCAGTGAAGAAAGCTAATGGCATGCTGGCTTTTATAACAAGAGGAATTGAGTATAGGAGTAAAGAGGTCCTTCTGCAGCTGTACAGGGCCCTGGTGAGACCCCACCTGGAGTATTGTGTGCAGTTTTGGTCTCCAAATTTGAGGAAGGACATTCTTGCTATTGAGGGAGTGCAGCGTAGGTTCACAAGGTTAATTCCCGGAATGGCGGGTCTGTCATATGTTGAAAGATTGGAGCGACTGGGCTTGTATACACTGGAATTTAGAAGGATGAGAGGGGATCTGATTGAAACATATAAGATTATTAGGGGATTGGACACACTGGAGGCAGCAAGCATGTTCCCACTGACGGGTGAGTCCAGAACTAGAGGCCACAGTTTAAGAATAAGGGGTAGGCCATTTAGAACAGAGGTGTGGAAAAACTTTTTCACCCAGAGAGTGGTGGATATGTGGAATGCTCTGCCCCAGAAGGCAGTGGAGGCCAAGTCTCTGAATGCATTCAAGAGAGAGTTAGAGATATGGATATGGAATATGGGGAGAGGGCAGGGACGGGGTACTGATTGTGTACGATCAGCCATGATCACAGTGAATGGCAGTGCTGGCTAGAAGGACCGAATGGCCTACTCCTGCACCTACTGTCTATTGTCTATCTGACAGCAAACAGCCAGCTGTGCTGACAAGAACAGTATTGACATTCAGTCATTCAAATCTGCTCAGAAGCTATCAAAAAAATTAAATCAAAATTGCAAACACACAAACAGTTCAAAACTATAAAAAGCCCTATTTAACAACCCTAGCAAGCAAGATCCCCCATTTTACTCAAAAGGGCCTGTAATACATTAACCTGGAAGGAGTTCAGGAGGTATATTCTGAGAGTTGGGACATCTGTGCAGGTTTGCAATGCCCTGACTTCACAAGGAGTCCCAGTCAGAAATCCTGTACCTCAAGATACATAAAAGATCACCTCCACTTAAGAATTAACCGAATAAGGATATATCCACTGTAGGCTTCATCTGAATATCTGTAGGCTTCAGTGGAAACTTTACCCAAATGTATTAATTTCAGATGAAATGTAGGCAGTATCATTTTCACACTTCCAGATATAATTAGCCTATATTACTGAAATAGTATTGTTGATACACAAGTTAAGCTATAGTTTAAAAAATAAAGACAATTACTTAATTACAAATATCCCAATATTAAATACAATACAGAAACCTGCATTAGATATATCTTAAATCAAACACCATGACTAATGAAAAGCTTAAAGTAAAAAACATACATTTTTAATATTTCCCTGGACTAGATTCTGCAATTCTTTCATAAGTTCTGCTTTTTTCTCTTTACTGCAGTCTTTTCTAGAAGAAAAAAAAATAAAAATCAGTGTTGTTTTCTAAGCTTCCTTCCAGGCAAACTATTGCCAAGTGGCTAGATGCTAAAAGGTTAGAACTAAACCAATTTTATTGTATTTTGATTGTAGACAGCAGTATTGTAGACCCAAGTTATGTAGACACAAATGGCTCATAATTACATTGCGGTACCATAATCTACAACTGAGAGACAAAAAATGAATTACTCCATTCCCTATTATAAAAAATAAAGGGTCAATTATAGGATGTAAATTGTAATTTTATTCACTGGAGATTTGAAATTATTCTTAATCTGCAGTGAACAAAGGTTGATAACATGCAAATACTGATTATTAATAATTTCCTTTCTGTAGCAAATAGAAACATGATACATTTTATAGGAAAATACCTATGAAAGGAATTAATTTAAAATCCAGATCAAAGCAAACATTGTGGAGAAATCAGCATCAACTTTACATTAGATGTATTAAAAACAATTTTAAAAGGTTTTATGGAATATGTTTTAAACAAATATAGATATTGCTATTGTGCAAAATTAAGGTTAAGTAAAACTATTAATTTCATAGTTTGATTTTCATTTATCCTGTTGCATTAAAGTTACAAATTTATTGAACCGGTTATGATCCTCCATACTAACAGCAACCAAGGAAGAAGAATAATCTACTGAGAATCTGAGCTGACTCAACAGCAATGATATTAGGATAACATCAAAGGTGAACTTCACATTGATTCAGATGCTCAGCACAGGTATCTCAGAAAGTGACTAAAGTGGGTCTATATATTAAACTGGTTGAAATAAATTTAGCTGAGATAACCTCTCATCCAGTGTACCAAGAAGCCTTAATAGAAAAAGCGCAAATAAGTTCAACAATGAAAATCATACAGATGCTTTCTAATCAGGCCAACGCTTAATTTATTTGAATTAGGATTGAGAGACAAGGGGTAGTGAGCAATGCGGTCTTCAACTTGCCATTAAGATTTTATTCAATATACATCACTTTAAGTGAACATTTAATTGCTACAAGTGTAAAAGATTAATTTGAACTGAACTTGCTTGAAAATACCTTCTTACACTTTCCCAGATCTGCTTTGATCGGATTATTAAATCATAATTAGTTTTCTTGTCCTGTTGTCTGTTCACTTTTAGTTCCTTCTTTTGTTTTTTGAAATCATTCCATTTGGGTTTCTTTCCAGCTGTTCCTAAAATGACAAATCATTGTTTTAGAAATAACATTTTAAATACATTTTAAACTACCATAAAACAACAAAGCCATGTCTCCGACATACTCAATAATGTATTATATATTGGGCAACCCTCCAGCTTGGCATGTAGGAAGCTAATTAGAAAATCAGAGTGGAGTTGATGGGTATGTGAGAGGAAACAGGATACGGAAATGATTGGGTAATGAATGGGATTTCTAAAACAGCTGGCATAGGTTTAATGGACCGAATAGCATTTTTAATGCAAAAATTATGAATATTTGAGAATGAGAAAGGCACCAATAATGCCTGAGGTTGTCGATTCCAATGATTTTTTGCTTGACAGAAGATGCTATTTGGAGAAGCGAAAAAAATAAACAGGACTAGAGCTAGCATTAAACACAAAAAAAGATCATGTTTGAACACAATTATTTCAACCCAATCCAAAAGACTTTACTACTGATAACCAGGTACCAAGTTTATAAAAACAATCTTAGAAACTAAAACAATTGGGCAGCAGCACAGTCAAGATCAGGAATCATCATACGGAGAAATGTAACCCATTCCTCAAATATGCAGTAAACCTCTTCATTAGCACAATAAACTAACGAGCAAACCATCAATCCAAGTGCATCAAAATAATGAAAACATAAAAATGACAGAAGAGTAGTGTTAAATACTGAAAATAACATGCTGAGTGTAAATGATTAAGCTTTGCACCTCTGAATCTGCTCACTTATTGTACTCCAGGCGAGCCCTATATTACAGCAGTTTAGCTTGTGGAAATTTAGTCGTCACATTTCACAATCACTACCCAAAAATTTAAGATATGAAATAAAATTCACTTTCATGGGATTTGTGAAAAAATGGCAAATAAATCAACATATTTCTTCTCTTTCAAATGTCTTTCTCGATGCTGATGCTGTGGCTTTATAGAAAATCACAATATGGCACATTTTCTGAAATTGCAACACCACCTCCTGTAACAATGGGAGTTGTCTATATTGTTAGATAGGATATCAAAACATCGCCTAAAATATTGAACTAAAGCAGATGAAGAAAGTTTGACTAATTTAAGAGTAGTATGAGCAGAGACAAATAACTTGAAATTATTATTATTCAAGGCAATAATTTTTGTGCAATATACTGCAAAAAATGTTATGAAAGTGAAAAGCTCAAGATTGTTTTAAACATAAAAAAGTTGATCAGCTACGTACCCTCTTCATTTCCACTCAATTGCTTCCTCTTTTTTCCAGCGTGCTGCTGTCCCTTGATTTTTTCCACTTTTCCAGTGGCATTAAACTTTGCCTTCTTCTCAAACTTTTGAGACTTGAACTTTGAATTGCCTTTCCCAGGTTCACCTGTTAGAACCCAAGCAAAAAGAACATCTGGAAGTTAACGCAGATGGCTGGTAACTTTAGTAACAAATATAACACAAATTTCAAGTCAAATCTATGAAATGAAGCATTAAAGGCTCTGATTATTATTTCTCTGGTCTATTACGGTCAAGTATCATTAAGTACACAGCTGGAGTTTGTCTACACAAAATTACAGTAAATTTGACATGAGATGTAGACCAGTACATGTTAGGTAGGTAGATGAGAGAGAATCAAATCTGCTCACTGAATAGAATGGGGAGACAAAGGAAGAGAGTTCTGAGGAGCACAACGCCCCGTCTGTATGACAGTCACTATAGATTTGAAATGAGGCACCAGCAGGTTTATTTCTTACATAAAATCTTTAAGGCGATGTTGTAGCTTGAAAAAGTGGGGCAGCAAATATCTTCACAATATTTTATCATAAATATCTAAACATTCCTATGACATGATTTTGGTAGTACTGGTAAGAGAATACAACATCTTTAATTAAAAAAATCTCACAATTACTTAGCAAAAGTAAACAAAATCGTCCAAGTAAATGTTCAGTCATTATTTTCAAATTCTGAGACTATGGTTTGTTTATTCCAGACCTATAGAGCCATTCTCCCAACCATTTAATTTTTCAGACACCTCACTTGTATTCATTTTATGTTAATGAAGGAAGACTTCAATTTTCTATGCAAATTCTCAGAATTTGAAGAAAAGGATATGGAAGCAGACTTAAATTTGATTTCTACATTAAAACTTGTGAACTACCTAATCCATTGGATTCTAATAACATCAAGAGCTTACCTGATGAAACATTTTTAGATCTGTCAAACTTTTTAACTTTGCTCTTTCCAGGTGGCGTACTTCCACCTTTTCCGGATAACCTTTTACCTTTAAGCACCATGGTAACACTCAGATCAATCTGTAAGAACAATAAGAATAACTACTGCACTAAGCTGATACTCCAGACAAGGTGGAACAGCATAACATTTTGCTATGTTATAAAATAACAATGCGGTGCTCTAGAAAATGCACAAAAACGTTACAATCATACTTGGAAAACTGAAAACAAACAAGAGGTATGTGATGTAAATACAAATGATTTTTTACATTTAGTCTTTAGCAACATACCACAACAATTCCTAAACTTGTATAACCTTAGAGCTGATTAATTTCTAAAAGAATGAATGAATCAGATTTACATCAAACATTTTAATGACATCTCAAAAGGAAATCAAGAGACATAATTAGTGCAACCACTGGACAACACCATTAACTGAAACTCTTTTCCAAGAGAAAAAAAATTCAAATGCTGAGCATTTCTTCTAACAAATAAACCATAAATATAGAAATATGTGGCGAAAAGGAATCTAGCATTTATGCATTAATAAGAACAACTGCAAACTATCGGTGGGCAGTGTCAGAAGAATAAGAAACGAAGACATACATTCATAGGTGGCTATTTCTATTGTGGTGCAGCACAGAAAAAGGTCACCAGATGCTGTGTAATAAATCTACAAATAGATTAAATTGCAAAGCACCTGGCAAGTCTTTGATCTGTCTTGGATTAACAGCAGCCTAACATAAGTATTGCTATTGCTCAGATGGACAAGGCCAAGTGGAGAGCCAATGAGATTGTGCCCACTGTGGGCCTGTTTTGATGATAGGCAAACTGCAGTGAGCCCATGTCCTTGCTCAGGTAGGAGTTAATTCTAGCCATGGCCAACCTGACAAACCACTTCATCACAGTACAGTGCTCCCAGTGACAGTCACTGAGGCAGCTCACCCTGCTCTTCTTGGATACTGGTATGATTGATGCCCTTTTGCAAGAATGAGAGGTTGAAGATTGACATTCAACACCATTATCCCTTCAATACTAATCCAAGCTTCAAAACCTGGGCCTCTGTAACAGGATCCTTGACTTCCTCATTGGGAGACCGCAGTCAGTGTGGATCGGAAATAACATCTCTTTGTTGACAACCAATACAGGCACACATCATGGATGTGTACTTAGCCCACAGCTCTACTCTTTCTACACTCCTGTTTGTGCAGCTACGCACAGCTAAAATGCAAATTATAAATTCACCAATGAGCTGTCAGCAGAACCTCAGATGATAATGAGGTGGTATGCAGGAGTGAGATAGATTGGCTGGTGGAGTGGTGTTGCAACAACTTTGCACTTACAAAAAACTGATTGTGAAGTTCACACCAGTTCTCAATTATTGCATTGGTAATAACAAACCTAATTCTGAAATGTATAAAATTAAAGTGAACAGTGTTACGAAACCAGTAACTGGTTTCACTTACCAGCAAAGATAGATATGTCAGTTGATGTCCAATGGTACTATTTTCAAAAGTTTTATTAATAAAGGGGCACAAAAATTAAGGTTAATACAAACATTCAGATAACATGCGTCAATACTCAATCTAAAACGCAGGTACATTAATAATCACTCAGAAATAAGCTCTTTCGTTGTCTAGGGTATAATACTGAGTCCAATTGGAAATATAAAGAGTCACTCTGAAGTCTGCAGGCTTTTCCCTTTTTGGTTTCACGTGTTGGAGAGAGAGAAGAGAGATTGTTAGGAAAAGAGAACACTTGCCGTTGTCTTTATGAATCAAATCCTCAGCCTCAGAGGATTTGGCTTCCCTGGTGTTAGTTAAAGCGATCTTCCGTTGGTTCCAGCCACAAACCCCGCATTCGGAATTTAACGCACGTGGCTTATTTCAAAATGGCTTCCCGTTCCCACGGGAAGCGTTATCGTGCTTCTTGGTGTCTCCTTGGTGCGTCTGAGGGTCGTCCTCTTTCAGACCCTTCTTTATACTGCCTCACGGGATCTCAGGTGTCAATCAGGTTGCAGGTGATGCAATCTCTCTCTCAACCAGCCCACTTTGCCCGAGGGCTTTACAATGTCCCTGCGAGTTGGCACGTCTGCAGTTCCCAGGTGTCTCCTGAGAACAATGCCACAGTCACCAGCTTTTGTCCCAGTGGAATGTCTTTCCATTTCCTGTGTCCATTCAGCCTGTCTCTCTCTCTCTCTTGGGTCATTGACCCCCCTTTTACTAGGGCTCTTGCAATTCTCACAAAGGAGGGGGCTGGTATCATAACACCTCCCCTCTTAAAAAGGTTTTTACCAGCGGTTAAAACCCAGAGTGGTACAGTCTTACAGAAATTTTGAATCTAATACAATACAGAAGCTTTTCTTTTCACTACAGAGTAATACAGTTATACATTCAAGTCAGCATCTAAACAGTTAACAAGTACAGTGCCCCTTTAGTTAATATCTTAACATCTTAATATCTTAAAGTCTTGTAGCATCAGACTTCAATTCAATAACCACCTATTTATTTATTGTTTTCAGCCACAAAACTGCGGAGGTGTGATCTTAGCTTAGGTGCATCTACAAAAGTTTATGCGAATACTAATCGTTTTGGTCGGTTTACTTCGCCGGCAGGTCTCCAAAGGTCTGTCTTTATTATTCACAGGCTTTGGCGCAACCCGTAAAACCTGCTTTGCTGTTTAAAAAAAATGGCATCCCCATTAACCGTCACCTCTTTTCTGGCAAGTCCCCCCGTTGGGACTTTGAGTAATTTGGCGTGGTGAACTCCCGCCCGCCTCGTTCATCGGGGCTATTTTTTTCAACACCATGCCCCAAACTGTCAAGACCCTTCAGGCTATTTGTTTTTAATTCCAACTCCTCTTTCAGGTAGCATTTCGAATGCAACCTCTTCACACCCCACCCTGGCGTAACAATAGAGTGGGGGGCCCCGCTATTTCCCGACTCACTCTGTGAGCGATCTGCCAGGTTTAAAATTTCTTCCTTCGACTTGGGAACTACAGACTTTCCGTTTCCTTCAATAACAATCCTCATTCCCCCCCTTAAATTCGGCATTAACCTTGGCCCCACTCTCGAATACAAACACCGTGGAACTCACACTTCCCACGGTTACCAAGGTTAACCCTTTTCCTACTGAACCAACCCTATCTGATCCACAAAGACGGCCGCCCCGTCCCCCTGAATCAAACACCTCAGACTTCCCCTGAGCTCTGTTACCAGGTTCAGCACCACGTGCGCCCCCATCTTGGACACACTCAAACGGGACATTGGCCCCTTCCAGGCTTTCAATACCCGTACCTTTTTCAAATTCTAACGTCCCCCGATCCTTCCAGTTACTCTCTAGGCAGCCCCCCGTTGGGGAAGGCGCAACCCTGCGAGCTGAAACAACCTCCTCGGCCATGTCAGCTGACTTCTCCACAGCAAGGATACCCTTCCTCTCTAAGACGGCCCTCATTTCACTCTCGGGACCATCGAGAACACCTTTAGAACTCTGAACTTCTTCAAACAATTCTGCCAAACCAGACAGATTAACCATGTCCAACTCTGGACATTTTAACAACTTTATCCGTTTCTCAACTTTAGTTCCTACCTCTAGGACCTTTCTCTTCACTAAGGGCAGGGCTATTTCCTCTCCCTTACCCCCTTTTACTATACTGCTTTCTGTTTTACCACCCTCGGAACCCTCATGGTACAGGGTCGGTAAAAACATCTTGGCCAGATCACCGCTGGCTTCATTTAAACTGTCCTCTTTCTCAGCCGCTTTTTCCGACAGGCTGCGAGTGACCGCGCATGCGCGATAGCTTTGGGACTCTAGGGGCGGGGCCACCGCACTCGCCGGTCGGCGGGTCGGCATCATGGCTGCCCAAATCCTCCCTCCTGCTAACACACCTTGTAACAACGCGACCCACTGCTCTTGTGGCCACTTCTGGTTCACTGCCACCTTTTCAAAAAGCAAGAAATAACTATCAACATCCGTCTCTTCGAACGGAGGTACTACTCTCAGCTCCCGACTAACATTAAACCGCTCTCTCCTTAGCTCCTCCCTCTCTCTTTCTCTCCCCGCTGCCGCTCTCTCGGCTGCTGCTAACTCTCTGATCCGAATTTCATGCTGTCTTTGCCTCTCAGTTTGATCCTGCTCGTTTTCCATCTCTAACCCCTTCGCCAAATTTAACAAGTCTGCTTTGGTGCTCACCTCTAGCGCCGCCACAGTCGCGTTTTTCATAAATTCACACACGTCCATCTTTGCTGGTTTTTCTGTCTGGCTACCTGCGTACCAGATCCAAATTATTTTGTTTTGACTTACAATCCCGATTGACTGACCTCCCCCTTTTTGGTGTCAAATCCCGAGACGAGAACCCCACTTGTTACGAAAACCCCGTAACCAGGTAACTTACCAGCAAAGATAGATGGATCAGCTGAGTCGGATGCTACTATTTTCAAAAGTTTTATTAATAAAGGGGCACAAAAATTAAGGTTAATACAAACATTCAGATAACATGCGTCAATACTCAATCTAAAACGCAGGTACATTAATAATCACTCAGAAATAAGCTCTTTCGTTGTCTAGGGTATAATACTGAGTCCAATTGGAAATATAAAGAGTCACTCTGAAGTCTGCAGGCTTTTCCCTTTTTGGTTTCACGTGTTGGAGAGAGAGAAGAGAGATTGTTAGGAAAAGAGAACACTTGCCGTTGTCTTTATGAATCAAATCCTCAGCCTCAGAGGATTTGGCTTCCCTGGTGTTAGTTAAAGCGATCTTCCGTTGGTTCCAGCCACAAACCCCGCATTCGGAATTTAACGCACGTGGCTTATTTCAAAATGGCTTCCCGTTCCCACGGGAAGCGTTATCGTGCTTCTTGGTGTCTCCTTGGTGCGTCTGAGGGTCGTCCTCTTTCAGACCCTTCTTTATACTGCCTCACGGGATCTCAGGTGTCAATCAGGTTGCAGGTGATGCAATCTCTCTCTCAACCAGCCCACTTTGCCCGAGGGCTTTACAATGTCCCTGCGAGTTGGCACGTCTGCAGTTCCCAGGTGTCTCCTGAGAACAATGCCACAGTCACCAGCTTTTGTCCCAGTGGAATGTCTTTCCATTTCCTGTGTCCATTCAGCCTGTCTCTCTCTCTCTCTTGGGTCATTGACCCCCCTTTTACTAGGGCTCTTGCAATTCTCACAAAGGAGGGGGCTGGTATCATAACAACAGATATAAAAAACAGAAAAAATAAACAGTGCATATGCTGGAAATCTAAAGTGAAACAAAATGCTGAAAACACTCAGGTCAGACAACCTCTTTGGAATGAAAAACAGTGAGTGTATCAGGCTGGCCCTTATTATCAGATTTATCTTTGATTTTTCCTCAGAAGCTCTGAACTCAAGTTCAATTATCTTTCAACCATAAATGCATATAGCCAAATGAAACAAGAGTACCTCCGGGCCAAGGTGCAAAACATACTACCAACAGCACATAGCACAAATGGTTATGATTTCAGCCACAAAGAAAATAATATGCAGCCCAAGTCCCTGAGTGGCATAACTGTATAATTATGGGATGCTGTCCTGCTCCAGCTTATTCTTCCACAGAGTAAAAACCAGAAAGAAGCACGTACGGGAGGTGCCAGCCCCCATCCCAATACAGATTCTAGCATGCCCCACAGAGGCTCTGCCAGATCACTCAGCGTCTTCAATAGGCGACCCAGTGGCCTAGGCCTCACAACTGAAGCAATGCTGCTCTCCAGCCATCGGTATTGCCAATGAACTGGACTTGAAATATTCTACGTTACCAGTCTCCAACAGGGTCTTGCAATCACAACAAAAAAGTCCAAGACAATCACTCGCACCAATTGTTGGACTGCGCACCTTCTCGGCACAACAGTATGCAAAAAGACCAGCTCCATCACTATCAAGCAACTCGCTGATGGGATAGCCCTGCAGTCTTGATGTTCTTAGTATCTATCAGCGACTTGCAATTGTAAAAAAGACATACAGAACAAACAAATACTAAGTGTTTCCAGCATTGACTGCTTTTAGTGCCCAAGACAGAAGTGGGTAATAGTACCAAGAGTTCATCAGGATGGGCTGTAGCAGTAAAGTCAAAATGGGAAAGATGTGGTTTAAATAGATAAAGGTTCCATATCCAAATACACGAAGCACTTATATAAATGTAAATAAACAGGTAAGATTTAATAGACATTACAGGGATTTTGTCTCAACTATGGACTAAGGCTGAGAAAAGATTTTTTAAATTTCTGGTTTTACCCAACTTTTACTGCCATCCCTAATTGATCTCGAGGAGATAATGAGCGGTCTTCAGATATGATGTTGTGATCACTTCCGAGTCGTGGCTGAAAGATCATAGCTTGGAGCTTAACATCTAAGGATACACATTGTATCAAAAGGACAGTTAGGCAAGCAGAGGGGGTGGGATGGCATGGCTCTTTTGGTAAATATGAAATCAAATCCTTAGAAAGAGGTGACATAAGATCAGAAGATGTAGAGTCATTGGGGGTAGAGATAAGAAACTGGAAGGGTAAAATGACCCTGATGGGAGTTATATAAAGACCACCGAACAGTAGCCAGGATATTGGATAAATTTCAATGGGAGATAGAAAAAACATGTAATAAGACCAACGTTATGATAGTGATGGGGATTTCAATACAGAGATTGGGAAAATCAGGATAGGTACTGATTTTCTGGTTGGATCCCAAGAGAGGGAATTTGAGACTGACTACCAGATGATTTTTTTTAAGAGCAGCTTGTGGTTGAAACCAGTAGGGTAAGGGCAATTCTGAATTGGATTTGATTAGGGAGCTTAAGATAAAGGAACCTGTAGGAGGCAGTGATCATGATAGAATTCATCCTGCGGTTTGAGAAGGAAAAGCTAAAAATAGGATGTATCAGTATTACAGTGGAGTAAAGAGAATTAGAGGCATGAGAGAAGAGATGGACCAAGTTGATTGGAAGGGGTCACTAGCAGGGATGATGACAGAATAGCAATGCTTCGTCTTTTCAAGAAAAATTCAGAAGGCACAGGAAGGATACATCCTAAAGATGAAGTAGTATTCTAAAGAGAGGATGAGGCAACCATGGCTGAGTAGGAAAATAAAAGGCAGCAGAAAAGCAAAAGTGAGAGCATATCATATTGCAACAATTAGTGGGAAGGTAGAGGATTGGGAAATTTTAAAAATCAACAGAAGGCAACTAAAAAAGCCATTAAGAGAGAAAAGATGAAAATATGAAGGTAAGCAAGCTAATTATGTAAGAGGATAGAAAATGTTCTTACAGATATGTAAAGAGAAAAAGAGAGACCACTAGAAAATGAAGCTGGAGAGTTAGCAATGGGGGACAAAGAAATGTCAAACAAACTTAAGTATTTTGTGCTAGTCTTTACCATGGAAGACACCAACTGAATACTAGGAAGCACAAGTGAGTGTAGTTGCTATTACTAATGTTACCAATGAGGAGCAACCCTGATGGGCAGAAGGGTGCAAAGTCGCCCCCCCCCCCTTTTGAGAATCGCAAAATCGCTATTATTTCGGGTCTGATACCCAGGAAATGAGAGGGATACACAGCATATCAGCAATGAGAGACAACGCCGGGATACACAAAGGAGGAATGTCTCCTATTGACAAAGAGAGAGACTACTGCTATTGTCTCTTGAAGGAGGAATTGTTCTATTCATTGAAACCCCTCAGGGGGCAACCAGAGTGATCTGGTTGAGGAATTGCATCATCCCAACCTGATTGACATCTGAGACCCCGTGAGTGGGGATAAAAGTAGGGTCTGGGGAACACCCCTCAGACGCACCAGGAGAGTCGCTACGAGACCAGTGGGGGCTTGTGTGTGTGTCCACCCTTGCCTGGGTGACGAGTCCTCCATGGAACGGTCTAGCTAAAGGACGGAGACGGATCAAGATTGTAAAAGTAAAGTCGGCAAGTTAATAGCTGTTATTCTCTCTCTCCAACAATTGCAACACCGCGAACAACAACGACTGCAGCCTGCATGAACTGAACTGAACTTTATATTTCCATCGGACAATTCATTATCCCCTAGACAACGATAGAGCTTATTTCTTATTGATTATTATTATACCCGCACTTTTAGGTTTAGTATTGATGACGTATATTATCTGTATATTTGCACTGATATTATTTTTGTGTATTTTTACTAATAAATACTGTTAAAAATAGTATCATCAGACTTCAACGGATACTCTTATCTTTGCTGGTAAGATACCCAGTTATGGGGTTCATAACACTAAGCAGAAGGTGCTTGGGAAGCTGAAAGGTCTGAAGGTAGATAAGTCACCTGGACCAAATGGACTACACCCAGGGTTCTGGATGAAGTATGTAACTGAAGATATTGTGGAAGCATAATAAGTGACCTTTCAAGAATCACTAGATTCTGGAATGGTTCTGGAGGACTTGAAAATTGCAAATGTCACTCTGCTCTTTAAGAAGGGAAGGAGGCAGAGAAAGCAAATTATAGACCAGTTAGCCTGACATCAGTGGTTGGAAAGAAGATGGACCCTATTACTACATGAAGTTCTGGGGCACTTGGAGGCACATACAATAAGCTAAAGTCAGCATGTTTTCTAAAGGGGAAATTGTGCCTGACAAATCCGTTTCAGGAAATAACAGGCAGGATAGACAAGGGAGAGTCAGTGGACATTGTTTATTTGGATTCTCAGAAAGCCTTTGACAAGGTGCTGCATATAAGGCTGCCTAAGAAGAGCCCATGGTATTGACTAATCCAGACAAGGTAGAGTGTTTCATCACGCTCCTTACTTTCCAGATAATGGAAAGGCTCCAGATACTGGATACTCAATTTCATAATGTTGGCAGCAGAATGTGGTAACACATTAGCAAGTTAAAAGAGTTGGCTAAACAACAGGAGAGGGTCAGGATAGATGCATAATTTTCAGGATGGCTAGCTTTAACTTGTGGAATGCACAAGGATCAGTGATGCATCATAATCGGCCACGTATCATATAGATAAATGAGTGGGCAAATGGAAGTACACAAAGGAAAAAAAATGAGAGGTTGACTTCAAAATTATAGAACAGTGTAACATTGGTCAAATGGAGAGAGACCAGAGTATTATAGTATGAAGGGATCTCCTGGCAAGAACAAATGATCCCTACATTACAGAGGAGTTGCATTCTTAGACAGTTTCAGATTTTGCGATTTTCCTACCAAATCTCATGCTGTAAGTGGAGGTGTGTTCCCATATGATGTCTTTTCTGCCATATTACTGACAAAGTAACCCACTGCCATTATATAATACTTGATAACATTACACTCGGAATATACAAGAACATACAAATGAAATGACAAGTTTTGCCAATTTTTATTTTTAGCCATTCAATAGCGTGTATCAATAGCGCTTGGTTATGATGACACTGTGTTGATGGTCACACTTCCTCCCTTACCATGTCTTTTCCAGTCTGAGCACTGCACTCCGCAACATGGCATTTTCTTTAAAGCACAAGGATTGGGGAAAGGATTTAGGAAGTGGAGATGTCAGGATCATTGGAAGAAGGGTTGTGTAAAAGGAATTCAGGAGGGTAGTGGGTGGCAGTAAAGATGGGGAGGGTTTTCTTTAAGGAGCTGTCCATGACCGCTGTGGCTCCCACTCCCCTCAATGCAGTATGCTAGAGAAGATACCTCACAGATAAGACCTTAGCTGCGCTGCAATCTAAGATGTCTGTTCACAAGTCCTCAAACTAGAGGGGGCAAGGAAATGAGGGACTTGGCTCTGACTGCTAATCTTAAGTAATGTCATATCCAACTCTTGAAGTACTTGGTGAATCAAAATAAAAGTGACAAAATTTGTACAGAAAGATACTCCTACAGGATGTCATAAACTTCTTGCAATAACAGCTATTTTGCTTTCTAATTACCACCATATCACGGCTGTTCCAGTAACTGAATTGTGCTCTTAGGAAATTGACAAACCACTACATAAAAATTTGAGATGTGAAATATACAAGACTCTTTTCCAACTGTCCTGTATGTTACACATCTCAAATTTTTGAGTACAGTTAGCCTTCCTTATCCACGGATTCTGCATGCGCGAATTCAACCAACCGCGGATTGCGAAAACCCGGAAGTGCTCTTCCAGCACTTGTTGTTCGAGCATGTACAGACTTTTTTTCTTGTCATTATTCCCTAAACAATGCAGTATAACAACCATTTTACATAGCATTAATATTGCATTAGGTATTATAAGTAATCTAGAGATAATTTAAAGTATACAGGAGGACGTGCATGGATTATTGTGCACCGGGATTGAAAAAAAATCTTTCTAGGTAAGTCCGAACAGGTACAACCGGTATACCCTTCTCCTTCAATAATATTCACATCACCAGCTTTCATCTCCTCACTAACTTTTAACTCACCTTCTAACACAAACAACTGAGAATTCTCACTTTCCACTGGTACCAAGGTTAACCCTTTCTTCACTGAACCAAGTCCATCTGACCCAAAAGGACTGCATTCCTTTTCAACTAAATCAGATACCTCAGACTTTTCCTGAGTTTCAATACTAGGTTCAGTACCCTGTTTGACTAACGTCAGTCAAACGTTTGTCTTAGTATATAGTATGTATTTTACCTTTCAATGCATATAAAACACTTAAGAATGTATATTTCAGCACCGGGCTTGGGAATGGAAGTTCTCAGGACTTGGGACAGATCACTCCCGAGTGCGCTTTCCACTGTGCCGGGTTGATGTGAGGATCAAAAACCCAAAACCCCAAAGCCCAATAATTAAACCACTGCATTGCTTAGTAATAATTGTAGCTTTCATCGGGGCAGAGCCTTTCTCACTTTATCCTTTAAAATTGTTCTGATAGTTGACCAATGACCGACTAACACTTTTCCAATGACCGATGGCGTTTCACCTCTTTGCGATCACTTTATTATTTCCACTTTATTTTCAATCGTGATCGTGAGTATTTTCGTCAACAGAAACACTGCGCATTCAGAGCTCTGGGGCCGGGTCTTAACGTCCACCACACTGATACAGGTTAAATAAGGTCTGGAATTCCGCTGGGTCCTAAGATCCACCGGATTGAGACAGGTTGCATAAGGGACTTAAGCATCCGCAAATTTTGGTATCCGCGAGGGGTCCCGGAACCAATCCCCCGCTGATAAGGAGGGCCGACTGTAGTGAGTTGCACTTTTCCTAAGAGCACAATTCAATTACTGAAACAGTCATAAAATGGGGGTCATTAGAAAGCAAAATAGAATATTGGCTGTTATCGCAAGAAGTATGTGACATTCCATTTGAGCATCCTTCATCCAGGTCATGCTCTCTTCTTGCTGCTGACATCAGGAAGGTACAAGGGCCTCAGGACTCACACTACTAGGTTTAGGAACAGTTACTGCACCTCAACCCCCAGGCTTGAGCAAAGGGGATAACTTCATTCACCCCATCATTGAAATGTTCCCACAGACTCTTCATCTCATGTTTTTGATATTTATTGCTTATTTATATCATTGTTTCTCCTTTTGGCATTTGCAGAGTTTGGTGTCTTCTGATTTCTGGTTGAATGCCCTTGTCGGGCAATCGTTCAGATTCTGTTATAGTTACTATTCTATACGTTTGTTGAGTATGTCCACAAGGAATTGAGTCTCAGGGTTGTATATGGTGATATACATGTACTTTGACAATAAATTTACTTTGAACTGTAGAACTGGTGATGACTGATTGGCGTTGAGTATGTCTATGCATTCTATACACACACACCGTAATGTGCCACCAACACTTAATGGATTATTATGATTGACTGGAAAACATTTCTGCATATGTGAAATGAAATAGCAGATATTTTTCCATGTTAATATATTTTGTGAAAAGAAAACGCTCCACCTTCTTTATCACTATCCCGGTAAGTTGTGACCAATATACTTCCCAATTCAGGAGTTGAATTCTTCACCACCACCCCAGACCACCTCTCCCCTCGTCCCCCTCCCACACACACTGGTGAATGAATCCCCTCCCCACTCGCTCCGGGGGCGACCCCATTCCCCTTCCTCACCCAAGAGCGCCGCCTCTCATAACCCCCTCCGCAGTACAGGTCACCCTCCACCTCCCTCAGCCGGCGGACGGCCCAAAGCCATCCATATGCCTGCTCTGCTCCATTAACCCCACGCTCAGCATGGCTCTCTTCCCCACCCTACATCCCGGAGACCGGCCGGAGCCTAAACACGCATCGGTCGGTCCACTTACCCGCTCCGCTCCGCTCCGGACCGCGTGTCGGCACTGCGTCTGACGTCAACGCGTTCGCCGTACGCAGAGCGACGTTACCTTTAAAATCACACCGTCATAAAGTCGGAAATAGTAGAAAAAATCCCTTCATTCAAATTAAATTACATTAAGAATAAACTGAAAATAAAATAACTTTGGCCGCGAAGATTGTGTGATAGAAGGCGCAGCCTCAAGGAAATAAGGTTGGTGTAACGGATTTAGTATCCGGGTGACTCCGGGTAACGCAGTCTTAGTGACCGGCTCTCAATTCTCAATTTGCTATCAAACTGCCAAACTTGTGAATTAGTTTATCAGGAAAATACCACGACCGACTTTCAAATTATTTGTTTTATAATTTACGGGTTGATACATTTCACACTAAAATTAAAATTTGTTTAATCATTTACAGTATATTGGACTATATTATGATTTTATCATAAATCTATTAATATTTTCTTGGTCAGCACACCACAAAATGCTGAAGGAACCCAGCAGGTCAGGCAGATGGAGCCGAACAAAAGTCGATGTTTCGGACCTAACCCCTCTTCAGGACTGGAAAGGAAGAAGCCAGAATAAAAAGTGGTGGGGGAGGGAAGAGGGGGATGGGCAGGAGGACTAGCTGGGACTAGAAGGTAATAAGTGAAATCAGGTGGGTGGGAAAGGTAAAGGGCTGGAGAAGGAATCTTATAGAAAAGGGGAATGGACCATGGAAGAAGGGGCACTGGAGCAGGTGAAGAGAAGTGGTAAAAAGTTGATTGGGGAACAAAAGAGGGAAAAAATTACCAAGAGAATTTGATGTTCATGCCATCTGGTTGCAGGCTACCTAGATGGAATATCAGGTATTGCAGCTCCACCCTGAGAGTGGCCTCATCGTGGCTGAAGAGGAGGCCAAGGATGAATATATCGGAATGGAAATGGGGATAGGAATTAAAGTGGTTGGCCATTGGGGAAATTCTGCTTTTGTTGGATGGAGGGAATGTTCTTGACAAAGCGGTCCCCAATTTACACTGCACCTCACTCACGCAGAGAAGGCTGCATCAGGAGAACCGGATCGAATAGTCAGCCCCAACAGATTTACAAGTGAAGTGTTGCCTCACGTGGAGGGACTGTTTGGGGCTCTGAGTGGAGGTGAGGGAGGAGGTGAATGGGCAGGTGTAGCATTTCTGTCACATGCATGGATGAGTGCCAGGAGGGAGATTAGTGGGAAGGGATGAATAGACAAGGGAATCACAGAGGGAGTGATCTCTGTCAAAAGCAGAGAAGGGGAGGAGGTAAAGATGTGTTTGGTGGTAGGATTCCTTTGAAGATGGCAGAAGTTGTAGGGAGTGATGTGTTGGATGCAGAGGCTCATGGGGTGGTAGGTAAGGATAAGAAGAACTCTATCTCTGTTATGACTGGGAAGATGGGGTGGGTACTGATGTCCAGGAAATGGAGGAGATGCGGGTGAGGGCAGCATTGATGGTGGAACAAGGGAAATCCCATTCCTTGAAGGAGGAGGACATCCTTTTTGTCCTGGAAAGGAAAGCCTCATCCTGGGAACAGATGTGCTGGAGACAAAGGAACTGAGAAAAGGGAATCGCATTGTTACAGGAGACAGGGTGGGAAGAGGTATCGTCATAATAGCTGCAGGAATTGGTAGGTTATAAAGGACATTGGTAGACAGTGTGTCTCCAAAGGTGGAGACAGATAGATTGAGAAAGTGGAGAGAGGTGTCAGAAACGGACCAAAAGAATTTAAGGGCAGCATGGAAGTTAGAGGCAAAATTGATGAAATTAATGAGCTCAGCATGGGTGCATGAAGAAACACCAATACAACCGTTAATGATGTGCAGGATGAGTTGGTCAGCATCATCAGGGAAGCCTGGGAATATGGACTATTCTCATTGCCAACGAAAAGGCAGGCATAATGGGGGCCCATGCAGGTGCCCATGGCTACCCCTTGAGTTTGGAGAAAGTGGGAGGAACCCAAGGAGAAATTGTTGAGGGTGAGCAGCAGATCTGTCAGACGGAGGAGGGTGGTTGGGACTTACGTCGAGAAAGAAGTGGAAACTTCAAGGCCTTCTTGATGGGGGATAGAAGTGTAGAGACTGGACATCCATGGTGAAAATGAGGCAGTTAGTGGCAGGGAATTTTTGAGGAGATCAAGAGCATGTGCATTGTTGTGGATGTAGGTGGGAAGGGGCTGAACCAAGGGGGATAGAGTGGAGTTGAGGTTTGCAAACACGAGTTCACTAGGGCAGGAGCAACAGAGACATAGGCCTATCTGGACAGTCAGATCGTGGATCTTGGGCAGAAGGTAGAAATGAGCAGTGTGGGATGAGGGAACTCTGAGTTTGGTGGCAGTGGATGGGAGGTCTCGGGTGTTGATGAGGTTAGTGATGGTACTGAGACAATTTTCTGATGGTCTGGAGTGGGGTCCTTTTCAAGGGTTAAGTAAGAGGACGTGTCTGAGAGCTGCCGCCGGGCCTCAGCAAGTTAGAGGTGAGTCCGCCACACAACAGCACCCCCTTGTTTCCTGGTGCTGATTCAATTGAATATACGCATGTTTTATCAGTACCATAACAATAAACATAGCTACTTGAAAAGACTGTTTGTGTCTCTTGAGAGACAATAAACATACGATAACACAAGGAATAATTACATTAAATAAAATCAAACCTTGACATCACTTGCATAACTCTTAATGTGAGCTAGAAATTGTACTAGCCAAAGAAGCAAGCGCTGATATGGTAATGTACTGCATAAGGAGCTGATTCAGAGATGTGTGCTAGGTTCAGCTGGGGAAGCTGAAGTTCTTTGGAGCAATGAAATTCCAGGCAAGATTTGATTTAATATATCAGCCAAATAGGGCAGGTTTAAAGCCAGGGGCCATAAACCTATCTGTGTATACCATCCCAACAAAATACCTCGACCTCTGCTGGTTATATAGCATACTTCAGGGCTGCATATTGCATTCAATAATTTCAGATAACCTGCTTTACCTGATGGTATCAGAAATGGCCAGTTCTGTTCTAAGGTTATCTATTTGTAACAACAATTCACTTTTCTTCTTTCTCCACAGACACTAGCCGATCTTCTGGACATTGTCAGTTTTCAATTTCATGTTTGAACAACAGCCCTGATATGCATTTAGAATTTATTTTTTACATTCCTGTTTTATCGCTTTCCAAAATGCCTCATAACTTACTAGCATTTAGAGGATCTAGGCTACCTTAACGTTCCTTTCCTACCTCCGCCATTGCAGTAACTTGTCTTCTCACTTCCGAAGAAAGATCTTTGACCTAAAATATTAACTCTTTTTATCCATAGACACTGCCTGATTGCCAAATGTGTTTACCATTTTAAGTTTTTATTTACCACAGACCTGAAACTTTGGGCAAAAGGTGCAAAGGGGATGCAAGATTCTGTGTACAGCATTGTCAATGTCTTTAAGGGCAGAGGAAACAGAATTAATCATAGCTTTCAACAGTGAATGGGATAGGTGTTTGAAAGAAGCTAACTTTCAGGCTTGTGGGGGAGGGAAAAATAGCTTAATACGTCTGACAAATTTGCTCCACTGAGCCAGCACAGCTTTTAAGGGCAAAATAGCCTTCTTCAGTGCCATAAAGATTCTATGATTCTCTGTAGAGACTTGAATTGCAAATTCCATTAATTCCACTTCATGTACATAGGTCAAATAGGTTTGTGTGCATTGAGTTTCAGAAATTCAAATCCTATATCAATAATCGTGATTTTGGAACTATGGGATTGTCTTAAAAGTCGATCTGGTGCATTCATGGTGCTTTAGAAAAGCCTGCTTTTGATTGTGGAGCCATTTATGCAGCTGAGTTAATTGTCTCTGAATTGACAAGACAGGTATAGATGGCCAATATATGTTGGTTTTGCCAAGATGTACGCAGCTAATAACTTAATAAATAAAACCTGCTTATTAGTTGTGACTTGTTGAAAAACTAATCACTAAAAGAACCACTACAGGAAGTTCTCAATTATTGTAGAGTTATGAGTGCATCGAGCAAAACACAAGGTGTTGCCTGATGGTCACCTTAACATCTTGGTCAAAGAATTTAATTACCATAGGAAACAGGTCCCATGTGACAGCAAGCCCAGGATGTTCAGAACTGATGGTTGTAGTTGTAGCAGCAAACAGGAGAGGGCGACATTCCAGACTCAGTAGCTCAGTTGTTTCGAGTCGGGCTGGTTGTCACAAAACTGAGCAAAATTTGGGTGCAACCACCACTTGGATAAGTTTCCCTGGCTGGTCCCCATCAACTCATACAACAATCACGGCTACTGCTTTAGTGGATACATCTAGGTTGTTGGTTATCCATGTTTCGCATGGTGTTTTAAATTATTGCAGAAAATAGGTTTTAAAATGCTGCTGTTATTTAATAGTGCAGATTTTGAAATGTTTGATATGGGAATTGTAGATAATGAGTAATATAAACAGGCTGAAAACAAAATTGTACATTTCCCTTAATCCTCTCACACACCCAATACTGTATTGAAAGTTTACCCTATTGAAAGATTAAAGCTCACAGTTTCCAATAATCTTATTTATTTTTTAATATCAATATATCATTATAGACTTCCACAGTCAACATTCAATTCAATGATTTAGCATATCAATTTAAAGCATTCATTTGCTCGTCTTCTGAAAATATCAGATTTTGTTCAATTTTTCTTATTCACATGTCCCTAAGGCATAAATGTTCACTAGCCTTGATTTTCCCCTTTCAGTCTACCTCTTCACCATCATTTAATCTGACATGGTCTCCACCCCAACACAGACCTTCCTATATTCTCCCTTTTCACCCTCCTTTCCCAGTGATTTCATATTTCCTTTAATTCTGACAAAATATCTTCAACTTGAAACATCAACTCAGTTTCTCTCACCACGTATGACACTTGACCTGTTGAATATTTCCAACATTTTCTGCTTTTGGTTTCTGGTCATCCTCGACCTTGAAAATGTTATCTCAATGAAGATGCCTGCCAGGGAATGAACAATGCGTAGTCTGAGATTGTTGTTGTTCTGTTCTTCTCAGTTTCTTGTTATACGAGAATTAGAATAGCAGGCTTCATCATTTTGCATTTCCTGAGTTCTTCAGAATATGCTTTTAATTAGCTTGTATTGAACCAGATGAATATAGTTACATACAAGGAATGAGATTAGTGAAAATTAATGTGCGTGTACAGAAATGGGAGAAATTGTGATGGAAAATAAATGGGAGATAATTGCAGTATTTTGTATCTGTCTTTATGGAAGCCACAGAAAACCTCAGAGTCTTAAAGAATCAGTGTTTTCAGCCCATGCTTTCCATTGCTATCCTGAAGAACCCATCCATACCAATCCCATTTACCAGCACTTGGTTCTTCGCCTTCTATGACTGGGTGAATCAAGTGCTCATCCGGACACTTCTTAAATTGCCTAGACAGTACTTGACTCTATCGTTCTTTCAAACCTGGAAGCTGTAAGCCAAAGGTCCAGCAGCAGCACGGAGCTAAAGGAAACCTGCATTAGTTTAAAAAAAAGTTAGAAAAATTAATGGGACTGAAGGCTTATAAATACTCAGGACAAAGTTTTGAAAAAAATTGGCTATCTAGATACACTAAATACAATCTTAAAAAACTGACAGATTCTAGAATAGACTGGCATCTTTTTTAAGTATAAAAATGGTAAAAGAGAGTTGAGGGTAGATATAGGACCAATAGAAAATGATGCTGGAGATATTGTAATGAGAGACACAGAGATGGCCGAGGAAATAAATGCATATTTTGCAGCAGTCTTTACAGTGGAAGACATTTTCAGTATACCGGACATTGAAGAGTGTCAGGGAAGTGAAGTATGTGCAGTGAAAATTACGACTGAGAAGGTGCTG